>NC_043704.1:149766588-149820357 GCF_006229205.1 Suricata suricatta
CCTTCCTCTCCCCACGGTCCCCTGCCAGGTCTCTCCTGTTAGACCTATGAATGCAAACACATGGTATTTATCCTTCTCTGCCTGACTTATTTCTCATAGCATGACACCCTCGAGGTCCATCCACTTTCCTACAAATGGCCATATTTCATTCTTTTTCATTGCCATGTAATACTCCATCGTGTATATATACCACATCTTCTTGGTCCACTCATCAGGCGATGGACATTTAGGTTCTTTCCATGATTTTGCTATTGTTGACAGTGCCGCTATGAACATTGGGGTACATGTGCCCCTGTGCATCAGCACTTCTGTATCCTTTGGGTAAATCCATCAGAGTAGCTAAAATGAACAAATCAAGAGACTATAGATGCTGGCAAGGGTGTGGGGAGACGGGCACCCTCCTGCACTGTTGGTGGGAATGCAAACTGGTGCAGCCGCTCTGGAAAACAGCTCCTCAAAAAACTATCGCTAGAACTCCCCTATGACCTAGCAATAGCACCCCCTCGGGACTTTTTATCACCAGCTCTGAACTCATCATCAAGTACATTGGGTTCTGCTTCTTCAAGATCTTTTCATTTGTTCTCTGGTTTCTGTGACCGGCTCTTAATGTTTCTTACAAGATTTCAATTAGTAATGCTGTTTTCTTCCCCCTTGAATGGGTCCTCGAAATTTCCATTAGAGTGGTCTTGCTCAAATGCAGAGGAGGTCTATCAGTTGAGTCATGGTTAGGTGGCTGCTTACAGATATTCCTGGTGTCTGAATTAATGTAATCATTTCTCCTGCTCTTCCCCACTTCGTTTTCCTGGATTATCTGAACAGTTCACTATCTTGGATTATGTTTTTCCTTCGATTTACACATTCTCTCTATTGTGAAGTCCTTGTCATGTCGTGATCACACTCCTTTTTGCTACCTTTTCATGCTTGATTCTTGCGTTCGCTACACTGATTTTCATTGTACCTTTTACATAGCTCTGTCTTCTCTCAGGCCACATTCCTTAGGCCGGGGACTCTCTCCTTTTCATCTGTTGGTGTTGCTTCCGCATGTTACTTGGTGGCAGTGGTCAGCCATTTATGTACACGTATCCCTGTACAGATACAACAGAAGGACCGTTAATGCTGCTGCTGGACGTTCGCCCCTGGTCGGCGGTGGTGGCACTGGACTGCACTTGTCATGTTTTCTCCGCTCTTGTGTGCCTTCCTGTGTGCGATCTCATCTTCACTTCTGCATACGTCCTTATGACGCACTCAGGAACCGCAGATAGGAGGGCAGAGCGAGGCCGCAGGCCGTATTTGCTGGAACAGTAAGGAAGCTGGGTGTATTTTGGTGGCAGAGTCCTGGCGCGCAGGTCTGCATTCTCCGTGAGTCGGGCAGAGGGTCCGCCTCCAGGGGGCGGTACGGGCAGTGACCAGGACACTTAACACGCGTGTCGCAGTGGGGTTTCTAGGCAGCAAGTACTGAGGGAGCCTCGGTCCCACTCAGGCACTGAGAAGCCTTCTGCCCCAGGCTCCCGATCAGCTTCAGGGCAGTAACGGTAAGTCAGGATTGCGGTGGATTCTGCTTTGTTGTACAGTGTCAAGGTTGGGCGATGGTGGTTTCCTTTTAATGCTGGGGTGGGGGTGGGGAGTACCAAACGTTCCTTCCCCTTCTGACAATGTGGTCGCGTCCCGAGAGCTCCTTGGGGGATTCCAGCTCTGCTTCTTCACTCACTCTGCCCCCAGGGCGCTCAGCTGCGTAGGTAGAAAGTTGAAGGGGGGAGGCGCCTGGGTGGCTCAGTCGGTTAAGCGTCGGCTTCGGCTCAGGTCATGATCTCGAGGTCTGTGGGTTCGAGCCCCACTTCGGGCTCTGTGCTGACAGCTCAGAGCCTGGAGCCTGCTTCTGATTCTGTCTCCCTCATTCTCTGACCCTCCCCTGCTCATGCTGTCTTGCTCGGTCTCTCAAAAATAAATTAAAAAACATTAAAAAAAAAAATAAGAAGAATTAACTGGGAGCACCTGGGTGGCTCAGTCGGTTAAGCCTCCGGCTTCGGCTCAGGTCAGATCTCCCATTCATGGGTTCGAGCCCCGCATCAGGCTCTGTGCTGACAGCTAGCTCAGAGCCTGGAGCCTGCTTCCAGTTCTGTGTCTCCTTCTCTCTCTGCCCCTCCCCCTCTCATGCTCTGTCTCTCTCTGTATCAAAAATAAATAAAACATTTTAAAAAAAGAAGAATTAACTGGTCATGCTTGCCTTCAATTAATTGTGTTCTCTTCCTTGAGACTGTGAGTGGGCATCTTCTGTTTCTCCAGTCCCGTGTGTTGCTAGGTGGTCGTCTGCCCGGTTCTGGAGTTCAGTTATGGGATCGTTTAGCTCTCACTTGAACTGGGGTTCTCCAACCTGGGTTATCAGTAACAATATGTACACCAGAGGCCCTTCATGCTGGAGGAATCCTCCTTCACAAACCCACCATGTCAGATAAATAGCATAGATTAGTGGACCTCCTAGTGAGCGAAAATCATTGAGTTTTTGCTGTGATCTTTGGGCACATTCTGTACTGGGTTCTGAGAGCAAAAATCTGCCTCGTTTAAAATGTTCTAGGAGTCAGGAGTCGGCTTGTTTTCTACATGGTTTGGTTGTGAGGCCAGTTCTGAAAAATGAAGTTTCCTTATTAACTCTCTGTCCTCACGAAAGCCTCGTTCATTAGAGACCAGGAAATCAGCCGAAGCCCCACGAGGGCCCTACGCGTGTCCCAGTGGGATCTCGGAGCAGCAGGTACTGAGGGAGCCTCGGTCCCACCCAGGCCCTGAGAATGAGCCAAGTAGGACATTTGGGAGGATTATTTATGGACGTTTAGGACTTCAGACTTTTACTGACAATAACAAAGAAACATGATTTCAAAATGGGCTTTAACGCTTTGAGACCTTCCTCTATCAGAGGGTTTGATCTGTGGCCTTAATTTCTCCCTGAGGAGTTTGATAATGGCGAGGGTCTACTTTCAAATTTGGGCCATTTCTGTGATTCTCAGATTGGATTATCGGAATGGCTTTATATATTTCATCCTAATTTTTTATTTAGCCTCATCCAATATCTGTAGTTAATTGTAATTTAGGACGGCTAATAGAATATAGGGTTGGTGTTAATCACTGGATATGAACAGCCTTGGAGTTAATTTAATTAGTGCCATTTCTCACCCGTATCAGAGACTTCGGAGATGAAAATCTAACTCGCCCATCAGGGAGACTTTAAGGTATATTTCAGTGGGCTAAGTAAAAGCAGGGAAGTGCTAGTGAACATTTTTCTTCTTCATTTCTCATGCATCCTCCATGTGAAAGGCTGTGACTGCTGTAACTGTGACCGCCCTGTCCCTCTGCTCACTGACGCGGGGCGGGTGCCTGGCGGGCCTGGCTGCTCAGGTTGAGAGGACTCGCCAGCCATGCTCTGCTCCGCCCGTCTGGTCCTCATCTTGGGAGTGAGGCGGCCGTTCTCTGTTCCCGAGCTGCGTGGGTGTGAGCCTTTCACGGGCATGCCCCTCCCCCAGGTCTGTCTGGAACCATCCTGCCACAACAAAGTGGACAGAGCTAGCGTATGCTTCAGTTTAGAGTGCAGGGACTGGGCTCATTTGCTCTCTGTTATGCCAAGTTTTCCAGCGTGAGTGCTGTTGTTGAAAGGGTGACATCATGTGTGGGTCCCAGCAAAATGAAAATGGGCGGCCCCTTGTTTTGAATGCAAGGAAAAGGTGCGGGTAAAAGCCTTCGGACTGGGTTGAATAGTCCCTGCCTCTCAAGAGTTCTATCCCTGGGAACCTGTGAATGTGACCAAACAGAGCTTTTTTCAGATAAAATCAAGTGGCGATGAGGTCATCCCAGGTTCGGGTAAGCGCTTAGTCCAGGTCTGCCGTCCGTGTGGGGAGGAAGGGCTTGGAGCTGCGCACCCAGATAGAGCAGACACGGTCCTGGGGCCGGAGAGGTAGACACGGAGGCGATACAGGTCCGCCAAGAGCACAAGAATGCAGGGATCCCCCCAAAACCCCGAAAGAAGCCAGAAGAGTCAAGGAAAGATTCTCTCCTAGATCCTAGCTGCCGGCACCTTGATTTGGGGCTTCCAGCCTCCAGAACTGTGAAGGAATAAATTCCTGTGATTCCACCTGCCCAGGCTGTGGTACTGTGTTAGGGCAGCTCTGGGAGATTAGTACAGTATTTAAACATAAAGTGTTTCCTTTTTTTCTGTAGTCTGTCTCAACTTGTCATGGTAGGTTTTTTTAATTTGCTATGTTATGTTTTTCTGAATAAATATTTAAACTATTGTGACATTTACTATTCCTCTTTATATCACATAATGTCAGTTTTACATGCAAACATAAAAACATTTATCTATACGCAAAATCACTGAAAAAATACAATAGGTATTTTTTTAACCAGAACCGTGAAAATCCTATACGAACTAACTCAACTGTTTTTATTGAATTTCTTGACAAGTCCACATTCTACCTGCTTACCTTACCGACGAATAAGGAAGGGCTCAAAAAGAACTATGGGCTGCCTTTTCTTCTCTTTTCCACATATGTCCTCCTTCTAAGTGCTTGGCTAATCCTGGGAAGTAACTACGTAAGAAAGGACAGGATAAGATTTTTTGGCCAATCCTGTTTCTTAAAATGCAATTGCTTTTCTTTCTGCATTAGAAGTAACTTTCGGCTCAGCTGGAGAGTGTGGCCTCTGGGAAGTTAACACCTGCATTTATTCAGCTGCAGATGTGGCCGTGCACACAGAGTTCTGGGGACCCACCGTGCCAGGGCCTCAGTAAGAGGCCAAAATAAGCATATTCTGGAAGCCGCATGACCAGCGGGTGACGGCTGTCTGTGAATGTGGCGCAGAAACGGTGGCAGACACAGCTCGTGTGTCTCGTCTCCTCTGCTCACACGTGCATCTTAGGGCCCCACCAGCTTCACACACGGACACCAGTGTGAAGACAGATAAAGGTATTAAGACCATCAAGACAGCGACAGCGAAGGGTTAAACCAAGCGTGGGACCATTCTGCGTGTGGGGCCTGGGCGCCTACACATGATACCTCCTAAAACCAGCCCTGAGTGACTTTTTAATTGTGGTAAACAAACAAACATGTAATGGGAACCCCCTTTAAATCCTTTAAGTTCTAAGTACTGAGCACAATACCACGTTGTTAACTACATGTGCATCACTGTGTGCCAGATCTCGGGGACTTTCTCATCTTCAGACTCTGTGTCCGCTGAGCAGCAACTCCCCGTCTCTCCTCCCCTCCAGCTCCTGGCGACCACCTCTGACCTTGCTGCTTCTAGAAGTCTGACCTCTCTAGATGCCTCGTGTAAGTGGATTTGTCCTGGTGACTGGCTTTGGTCACTAAGCAGAATGTCCTCAAGGCCCAGTCTTGTAGTGTATGGCGGAGGTCTCTCTTTTTTAAGGCTGAATACTATTCTGTCGTACGCTTGCGCTGTATTCTGTTCGTCCCTTCACCTGCCCGTGGACACTGAGATCGTTTTCCCCTCTTGCTGATTGTGTACACTGCGGTGTACCGGGAATACGGGCATCTGCTCAAGGTCCTGTCTTTCGTTCCTTCAGATACACACCCTGAAGGACGATCATACTCTTCCTGTAGCTTTGTAACCAGGAAGCGTGAGGTCGTATTACGGTAGGTTTTTCTTTCTTTCTTTTTTTTTTTTTTTTGAGGAATCTCTATACTGTTTTCAACAGTGGCTGTACCAGGTGACATTCCTACCAATGGTGTGTAAGGGTTCCAAGTTCTCCACATCCTTACCAACATTTGTTCATTTCTGTTTTGCTTTGATAATGGGGATCCCAACAGATATGAGGAGATGTCTCATTGTAGTTCTGATTTGCATTGTCCTGATGATCAGTGGTGTTCAGCATTTTTAAAACTAAATTAACTTACAGGCCATTTCTATATCTTCTTTGGAGAAATTCAAATATTCAAGTCCTTTGTCCAATTAAACACATTTTTTTTTACATTCATTTATTATTGAGAGACAGAGACAGAGCATGAGTGGGGGAAGGTCAGAGAGAGAGGGAGACACAGAATCTGAAGCAGGCTCCAGGCTCTGAGCTGTCAGCACAGAGCCCAAGATGGGGCTCGAACCCACAAACCACAAGATATGACCTGAGGTGAAGTTGGACGCTCAACCGACTGAGCCACCCAGGCGCCCCACCTTTGTCCAATTTTAGAATCAGGTTACTTGTGTTTGTGGGTTTTTTCTCTTGCTGCTGAGTCGCAGGAGTGTCTCATACATCTTGGATGTTACCTCGAATATTATTTCCCATCCTGTCGTTTGATGTGGTCCAACTTGTCTATATGTGCTTGTGTTGCCTGTGCTTTTGGTGTCAGACCAATAATCTGAAGCTGTCCCCCTGTTTTTAATGTCAAGGAGGTTTATAATTTTAGCTCTTACATGTAAGCCTTTCATCCATTTTGAGTTGAATTCTGTGTATGGTTTAAAATAAGGGACAGTCTCATCACTTTGCACATGAAGATTGGAGAGCGGCTCCTTCCCCCATTGTACGTTCTTGGCACACTCCTCAAAGGTAATGTGACTATGAATCCACGGATTCACTTCTGGACTGTCTGCTGTTCTGCTGGTCTTTGTCTGTCTTTTTCTTTTTAATGTTTACTTATTTTGTGTGTGAAAGAGAGAGCTCAAGCACGGGAGGAGGAGAGAGAGAGAGGGAAACAGTTCCAAGCAGGCTGTGCACTGCCAGCATGGAGCCTGATCTGGGGCTCGAAGCCACAGCCTGTGAAATCATGACCTAAACCAAACCAAGAGTCAGACATTTACCTGACTGAGCCACCCAGGTGCCCCTCTGTGTCTGTCTTTATGATAGTACCATACTGTGTTGATGACTGTAGCTTTATAATATGTTTGAAACCAGTGAAGTCTCCGTGTGTGTGTGTGTGTGTGTGTGTGTGTGTGTGTGTGAAAACTTCAGGGTTTTCTACATATATGATCATGTCGTCTATGAATGGAAGTAATCTTCCTTCTTCCTTTCTGATTAGACGCCTCATATTTCCTTTTTAAAAAAAATTTTTTTTATACTTTTAATTTTATTTTTGAGAGACAGAGAGAGCGTGAGCAGGGGAGGGTCAGAGAGAGAGGGAGACACAGAGTCTGAAGCAGGCTCCAGGCTCTGAGCTAGCTGTCAGCACAGAGCCTGATGCGGGGCTCGAACCCACGAACCGTGAGATCTTGACCTGAGTTGAAGCCAGATGCTTAACCGACTGAGCCCCCCAGGCGCCCCTACATATTTCTTTCTCGTGCATAATTGCTCTGGCTACTACTCCCAGGACTGTGCTCAGTGACAGTAAAGAGAGTGGGCATCCTTGTTCTGTTTCTAATATCAGAGGGAAAGATTTTTTTTTTCACTATTGCGTATAATCTTAGCTGTGGGCTTTTCATATAAGGCCTTTAAAATGTTAAAATAATTTCCTTCTATTCCTAATTTATTGAGTGTTTTATTATCAAAGGGTATTGAATTTTGTCTAATGTTCTTTCTTCATCTGTTGAGATTCTCATGTGATTTTCATCCTTTGTTGTATTAATGTGGTGTAATCACAGTTATTGAATTTTATGTTGAATGATTCTTGCATCTCTGGGATAAATTCCACTTGGTCATGGTACGTGATCCTTTTAATGTGCTGCTGAGTTTGATGTTCTGGTATTTGGTTGAGGTTTTGTGCATCAATATTCGTAAGGAGTATTGGCCTGCAGTTTTCTTTTTTGCAGCATCTTTGTCTGGTTTTGGTATCTGAGCAGTGGTGGCCTCATAACTGAGTTGAGGGTGTTCCTCCGTCAATTTTCTGGAAGACTTTGAGAAGGATTAGTGTTCGTTTTTCTTCAAATGTTCAGTGGAATTCACCAATGAAGCCTTCTGGTCCTGACTTTTTCAGAGAAATATTTGATGACTGATTCAAATTTTCTGTTTCTTCATGATTTACTCTTGTAGGTTGCTAGGCAGTTCTCTGTTTCTTCAAGGTATTCCAATTCGTCAGTAATTGTTCATAGAACTATTTCATAATCCTTTTTATTTCTGCAGCACCAGTTGTAATGTCTCCTCTTCTTTTTTATTCAAATTCCCTTTTTATTCTAGTTAGAGTTATCACTTTTGATTATCTTTTCAAAAAACCATCTCTTAGTTTTGTTGCTATTTTGTTTTCTCTATTCACTTTCTGTTGTATTTTTGTTCTCTCACTCATTTATTTCTATTCTAATCATTATTTTCTTTCTTCTGCTAACTTTGAACTTTAGTATCTTTCTAGTTCTTTGAAATTTAAAGCTAGATTGTTTGAGATCTTTTGTAATACTGCAGATGTTTATCACTATATAATATACTTCTCTCTTTGTACCGCTCTGGCTGCATCCTGTACTTTTTGGGTTTTTTTTTTCCATTTTTTATTATCTCAAGATATTTTCTAATTTAACTTTTCACTTATTTCTTGACCTATTGGGTGTTCAAGAGGGTTTTACTTAATTTCCACATATTGTAAACCTTTCAGGTGTTTTCCCCCCTGTTATTGATTTCTAGTCTCATTCCATTATGGTCAGAAAGGATGTGTGGTATGATTTCAGTCTTCTTAAATTTAAGTCTTGTTTTGTGATCTCACATGTGATCTACCCTGGGGAATGTTCGTGGCGCTGGGAAACTTCATTGCTATTGGCGGGGGGAGGTTCTGTATATGTCTGTTAGGCCCATTTGGTCCGTACTGTTGTCCAAGTGCTCTGTTTCTCTATTGATCTGTCTGGATAGCCTGTGCATTATTGAAAATGGGGTATTGGGGCGCCTGGGGGGCTGAGTCGGTTAAGCCTCCGACTTCAGCTCAGGTCAGATCTCACATTCATGGGTTCAAACCCCGTGTCAGGCTCTGTGCTGACAGCTAGCTCGGAGCCTGGAGCCTGCTTCCGGTTCTGTGTCTCCTTCTCTCTCTGCCCCTCCCCTTCTCATGCTCTGTCTCTGTCTGTATCAAAAATAAATAAAACATTAAAAAAATAAAAAAATAAAGTGGGGTATTAAAAGCCCCTATCAGTGTTTCTGAGTCAATGTCTCCCTCAGTTCTGTCAACAGATGTGTCATATATTTGGATGTTCTGATGCTGAGTGGGTGTGCGTTTATAACTGTTATATCTTCTTGGTGAACTGACCCTTTTATCATCATAGTCTCGGTGACAGTCTTTGATTCAAGTCTATTCTGTCTGATACAAGAATGCGTGCCTGCCCCCCACCGCCCCGCGTGCTCTCCTTGTGGAATGTCTGTTTCCGTCCTTTCTGTCACCCTGTGTGAGCCCGTTTATCTGCGTGACATGGTGAGCTCCGTCTTTAGACGTTCGTCTTACTTCTCAGCTTCTTCAGAGTCGGACTAGAGTCGTGTGCTCCTTAGCGGTCACCACTCCGAGGAACTCAACAACATGCCTCACTTAGGCTGAGCCCCTTTTTTCTCCCACCTCTGAACTTCAATGTCACTTCTTACCTACCTTCTTCTCTTGGAACTTAGCATACAAGGTTCAGGCAGTAAACTTCCTTAAAGGAGGGCAGTATGTTTGTTAAACTCCAGAATTGTGGTCTGTTGTGTCAGGTCTTTAGGAATCATATTAAACTGCTGGCTGTTAGCACCTCTGGATATTTTTCTCAAGTGGAATCTGAGCCTGATATTCAGGTTTATTAGACACCGAATCAAAGATTTTAACAGAAGAATAGGCTGATCTGTCCTATAGAAAAGTTTACCAAAGTCTGACCGTTAGACTACCTGCACCGGGCTTATCCTCACCGAGTCAGTGAGCATCACCCCCCAACTAAACTGTAAGCTTCTGGGAGCCGAGACCGTTTTCATAGCTCTTGTTCCCCAGCTCCCCCACCCCACAACCCAGGGTTCCTGGAACAGAAGCTGCTCTCCATGCACCTGTGTCAGTTTAGTGAAAACAACGTAAACGCATCAGTCTTTCCATTTCTCTCGAGAAACGAGGCCACATTCCACTAGACTCAAACATCAAGCTCGGAAATTTTTGTGAACCCATAATCTGTACAAAGGTGGCACGACTCTCCTCCGGCGCCACTCTAAGCTGATCCCATCAGAGGACGGTCACTAATTGTTCTGAAGTGCCGACAAATAATAAGCAAAGGGAAGAAATTGCTTCTCAAAAGAACCTCTTCCGCTAAAGTGAAGACGGAAGGTCAAAAAGTCAAGTTAATACAGGCCTTCCCCACGGTTACAAGTGATAAAAACCACCGACAAGAAATAACACAGTGTGATTGCTGTTACCATCTTTTCAATTTCCATCACAGTTGTTTATATTATTTTCATGGCATTTCAGCGAAGTTATCGAGGTTTTCATAATAGCCAAATTAAAAAAAAAACACACAATCTCTTGAAAAACCAATACAAAGAAAAATGAGTCAGAACATGAAAAATGTTCCGGAGAAGCTGACAACATATATTCTCGGCTCATTTCTCTTTCTGAGAGAAGTTCCATCTTATTCACACCCACGTGTACAATATGCTGATTAAACACAGCTGATCCCCCGAGAGGGATGAAAGAGAAGCACGAGCTGGTTCCAGAAAACTCGTCTCTGTTACTCCTACTATCTTACTGCGTTTGCCAAATACAAGTATTTTGAAATATTCTCTAAATGTGTGTATCTTATAATGATTTGCTTATTTATCTCAATGTAAAATTTACAAATACGTGTAGTAATAGTTCATCATTTAGTATTTGAATATTCCTACTTTCTTTCCTCTTTTTCCTTTACCCCTGTAATGATTTTCAGGATAGACCACACACACCCCTGACATACTCCCCACATTCTACAGCCCCATGCACTTACAGAATAACTTTTTGGGACAAAGTAACATGAATGTGGTTGGGTTGAGATGGCTGTAGAAAACATAGTTTTTATATTCAACATTTAAAAAATATCTTTTGGCAGTTACCCTAGTTTGAGCCCAAATGCTATTGATTTATAAAATGCATTATAAAATATGCCGAGATATGAGTAGTAAAATGGTAACTCTGTGTCACTGGGAGTCTATTTACATGAGCAACTGAAAAGAAATCAGGGAAAGAATGTATTATAACCAAGAGTCAGATACAATAGGTCAACTGAACAGAAGGTGGGGAATAGACATAGATCCACACGTACAGGGACCACTCATTCTCAGCAAAGATGTGAAGCCAAGTCAGTAGAGGAAACACCGTCTTCTGGCAAGGCCGCCGGCGGCACGTAGGGCACGGGTGTGGAGCACACATCGCCAGATGTGGAACGATGCAATTTGCTCCTTGTGCCATATAAAGAATGAACTCAGATCAAAAGATAAATTTATAATATTTCTACATGAAAGCATGGGGTGAAACCTTGTGGCCTCGGGTTAGGGAGGATAACCTAGAGATGAAGCCAAAAAAATGATTAAACAATGATAAACTGTGGGGGTCTCATCAAAATCCAAAACTTCTGCTCCTTGGAGGAAGACACTATTAAGATCATGAAAGGAAAGCCACAGATTAGAACGAAATATTTGCAAATCACATATCTGTAAAGATGTGTGTCGGGAACACAAAGGACTCTCCAAACTCAACATATAGAAAGTCTTTAAAAGTTAGAAAACATGGGCAAAATATTTGAAAAGAGACCTCACCAAGGAGACATGTATGGATGACAAATACACATGTGAAGTTGCTCAACGTCATCCAATTAGGTTCATGAAAATTAAAACCACTGTGCACCTATTGGATGGTTACGATTACAAAAGTCTGACCACACCAAGTTTTGGCGAGGAAGTCTAGGAAATCTAGAGCGAAGGAAAATGGTGCGGTCACTTCAGAAAACTGGCAGTTTCTTTAGAAGTTAAGCATGTACCTACCACACGGCCCAGTCTTTCGACTCCTGGATATTTACTCGATAAAAATTAAAGTATATGATCATACAAAGACTTGTATGGGAAGGTTCATGGCATCCTTATTTTTTTTTGGAGCTACAAGTTATACCAACTCAAGCATCCATCCCCAGATGCATGAGTCGGCATACTGTGGCACGCTCATACAATGGGATACCACTCAGCCAAACAAAGGAATAGATGATTTATACACACACACAAATTAGTCACAGAATAATTACACTGAGTGAAAGAAGCCAGACAGAAGATTCCGCACTCTAGGAATCAATTTACGTAAGTTCCTAGAAATCCAAATGTATCTGTAATGATAAAAAGCATATCAGAGGTCACCTGGAGACGTGGGAAAGCAGGATGGGGGGAAGTGGAAGAGGGCGGTGAGTGTTCACAAAGAAACTGCTGTTGGCAGTGGGTATGTGGTTTTCTTGTTTGTGCTGATGGTTTTGTGGGTACGTGTCGGTGTATTTCAGAACTTGATCAAATTGTGTACTTTCCGTTAATGTAGTGTATTAGATGTCACTTATATTTTAATAAAGTCATTAAAAAAGTTAAGAACAGAAGTTTGGCCTAACAAAAACATTCCAAAGAACAGAAAAGTCTAGTCTATCAGTTGAAATTTTGTGTAGTTTATTTCCTTTAAAATATTTATCCTATATTCTTGTGAGAGGTGCTCCTTTTTTTTTTTTACACATTTATTTATCATTGAGAGACAGAGAGAAAGAGAGAGAGAGAGCATGAACAGGGTAGGGGCAGAGAGAGGAGACACAGAATCCGAAGCAGGCTCCAGGCTCCAGGCTCCGAGCTGTCAGCACAGAGCTTGACGCAGGTTCAAACCCACGAACAGTGAGATCATGACCTGAGCCAAAGCCGGACTCTTAAATGACTGAGCCACCCAGGTGCCCCGTTTGAAGTATATTTAAAACCTTTTTGTTGCAGCCAGCCCCTAGCTGGCTCAGTCTGAAGAGCAAGTGACTCTTGATCTTCAAGTTGTAAGTTTAAGCCCCACGTTGAGTGTAGAGATTACTTAAAAATAAAATCTTAAAAAAACTCACTTTTAAAAAATTGTAGACACTTGTGAAGTGCACAAAGCAGACTGGATGGTATAATGAAGCCCCCTGACCTGTCACCCCAGCTCAAGGGCCACCAAACCATGGGCTAGCCCTGTTCCACCAGCTCGCAGATGTGATGGTCGATTTTACGTGTGAACTTTGCTAGGCTACAGACCCTAGTCAGTTATTAGTCCAAGTGTTGCTGTGAAGGTTTGTAGATGTGGGTAAAGCCCATAATCAGAGGTTTTAAAGTAAAGGAGACTCTTCCGGACAATATTGGTGAGCCTGGCTAAATCAGTTGAAAGACCTTAAGAGCAGAGCCAAGGTTTCCCTGAGCAAGAAGAAATTCCACATGTGATCTTCGCACACACTGTGTCCTCAGCCTGGAACGCGCCTTCACCAGGCATTCAAGCCGACTCCCTTACTTGTGGACGGAGGCGTTAGGTCAAGCCCTCAAATTCTGGCCTGCCCTCCCCGACAGCCTGCCCGGTGCATTTCAGACTTGCCTCCAGCCCCCATGACCACACAGGCCAATTTCTTGCAAAAATGGCGCCTTCACACATATCTCCCACTGCTTCTCTCTCTCTGCCCAAACCCTGCCTGATAAACCAGATCTGCCATTTCATCTGCAAATAGTTTAGCAAGCATCTCAATGGTTAGGATCCTTGCGAAGCAACCCACAGTTCCATTATCTCACCCAACCAAAAATGAAAAGCAGTTCTTTGAGATCGTCAACCGTTTAGGCCCCCAGTTGTCACATTCTTTTATAATACAAAGTAGTTTTGGGCTAATGATTTTTTTCAGCGTCTTTAGTTAGGGAGGAAAAAGCGAACAATGTGGAAGGATTTTCTCTAGGCCTCCAGCAGAGGGCGCCAGGGCTCACGTGGTTCCAAAGGAAAGCGCCTCAGCCACCCCGCAGCCCCGCCCTTAGCACAGAGTGGACTTTTGGAAAACCTATGATGAATGAATGAATGAATACGTGCGTGAAACAAATAATTTTTAAACTTGAGTACATGCCATGCTCTGTGCCAGGCACTGGCCATGTGCTACATTTTCTCTTTTCTTATAACCATCCCGTGAGCTGTAGGTATTACCCTTATTTTATATATGAAGAAAGGCTCAAAACAATTGAAAGGCTTTATGAAGATCATAGAGGCAGAAAATCTTGGAGTTCACCGAGATTTATAATGTTTATTTTTTAAATGTCATGTAAGACAACAAAGTATATGACTGGTTGATGAGGCACCGGGTGGCTCAGTTGGGTGAGTGGCCGAGGCTTTATTTTAGCTCAGGTCATGATCCCAGGTGATGGGATTGAGCCCTGAGCTGGACCCTGCGCCGAGCACGGAGCCTGCTCACGATCTTCCCTTCCTCTGCCCCCTCCCCAGCTCATGCTGTCTCTCTCTCAAATTAAATAAATAAAAATCTATAAATGGTTGACAAAAGGTAACACCTGTAATTCTCTGCCTGTTATAAAACATCCCCGTCTCCCAGAAGCCCTGTCGTTATGGGCCGCTTGTCTCCCTCAACGTTCATATACTGAAGCCCTGGCCCCAGCGAGGATGGCATCTGACAATGGGCCTTTAGGAGGGAATTCGGGTTAGACAGGCGAGGGGGGCGGGGCCTCGTGACGGGCCGGGTGCCCTTGAAGTAAGAGCCAGAGGGCTCACCGCCATTCTCCCCGCACAAGCGCAGAGGAAGCCACGGGGAGCTTCAGTAAGAAGGGCTTCCAACAAGCCAGAAAGGGGGCTCTCCCAGGAACGGAATCGGAGGACACTTTGGTCTCAGGCTTCCTGGCTCCCAGAGCCGTGAGAAAGCAAATGTGTATTATTTAAGCCCCGTGGTCTCTGGTATTTTCTTATGGCGGCTCTAGCAGACTGACACTCCCTTGTCTCTTTCCAAACTTAAGAGTAAGCATTTCCTTGATTTCCTTGAGAGGTGTCTTCTGTTTGGTGTTGCCTGCTTTTGAACTTTGTATAAATGGAATTATACCACATATGTGCTTTTTGTGACTTGCTCTTTACCCTCATGTTACCTTGGCAAGACCCATCCATAGGGAGCACATATATGCAGTTCTTCTGTTTCCATGCGTTACGGAATTGTCTAGTACAGACACATCGCTATAGACCCTTCCATTTTATGGACTAGGCATCTTGGCCGCTGGTAAAAAAACATTCCCGGGCACGTCGCTGGGGTACACTAGAGCATGTATGTCTAAGGTGTGTATCTCGGACCAGAATTTTTGGGTCATTTAGTACGCATGTTCTCAGCTTTACTAGAAACACCAGAATGGTTGCATTAAACCACATCCCCTCCAGCTGTCCTCCACTCACCAGCATCTAGTGCTGAGTTTTTAGTTTTGTCAGTGAGTATTGTGTTAAATCATGGTAGTTTTTTAAATGTTTATTTTGAGAGAGAGACAGACAGACAACGAGCGGAGAGGGGCAGAGAGAGGAGAGAAAGAATCCCAAGCAGGCTCTGCACTGTCAGCACAGAGCCCAACACGAGGCTGGACCTCATTGACCTCACAAACCTTGAGATCATGACCTGAGCCAAAATCGAGAGTTGGACGTCAACGGACCGAGTCACCCAGGCGCCCTAGTTCATCATAGTTTTAGTTTGCAGCGCCCTGAGCTGTGCATCACGTTGGGCACGTTTTCGTATTTATTGGACAGTTAGATTTCTCCTTTTGTAATATCGCTTCTCAAGCCTTTTGCCCGTTCAGGAAAATCAGATCATTTGCTTCTTCTCAATGATTTGTAGGAATTCTCCATATCGTTTGGAAACTGGTCCTTTATCAATTATATATGTCGCAACCCATTCCTTGCACGCTGCGGCTGGTCTCTTCACTTCTACAACACGGTGTTTTTGGAGAGACAAGTTCTTAGTTGTAATGCGATCAAATGTATCATATCTCCGCTTATAATTACTATGTTTTGCATAATGCTGAAGAAACCCTTCCCCTACTCAGGATCTTAAAAACTTTCTCCTCCTTTCTGTTCTAAAACCTTTGTAGGTTACCCTTTCACACTTAGGTCCTTAACCAGCCTGCAAATCGTTTTTGAAAATGGTCTGAGGTAGGAGTCGGATTTCCTTTTTCCTCCATATGGAGACCGGCCACCCCACATCTTTTTCGCTGCTCTGACAGGCACCTGTCCTAAGTCAGAGGTCTGTGCCCGAATGAGTATGTTGGACGACACTTGAAAGCCACACTCCTATCTGCCAATGACCCTGCCTTGCCCTGTGACAGGGGATGTGACAGGAATAATGGGCTTTAGACTCAACCAGACCAGAATCTCCACTCAGTCTCCTCCTCCCAAACACTTATTAGCCGGGTGGTATTGGATGTGATTTTACCTCTGAGCCCATGCCCTTCCTGCATGGCTATTCTACAGAATAGACACAATTGGTGATGCCCAATCACTTTTATCTCTACTTGTTTTGGTTGGAGTCTCGGGGCTTGTGTTCTGTAGTATTAATTTTCTATTGCTGTGTCGCAAATTCCCATAAACTTTGTTGCCTCAGCCAACACCCGTGTACTGCCTCCTGGTTCTGTGGGTCAGAAGTCACTGGGGCTCTCGGCTTAGGGGCTCAAAAGGCTAAAATCGATGTGTCAATCTGGTGGAGCTGTTTTTTTTTTTTTAATGTTTCTTTATTTTTGAGAGACAGAGAGACAGCATGAGCAGGGTAGGGGCAGAGAAAGGGAGACACAGAATCTGAAGCAGGCTCCAGGCTCTGAGCTGTCAGCACAGAGCCTGATGTGGGGCTCGAACTCACAGACCGTGAGATCATGACCAGAGTCAAAGCCGGACGCTTACCTGACAGCCCCCCAGGCGCCCCCGTCTGGTGGAGCTGCTAACTGGGAGCTCTGGGGAGACCTGCTTCCAGGTCTGTGCAGGTTGACAGCGGGGGACAGCTGCCTGCGGTTGTAGGACTGCGCCCCTGCGTCCCTGCGCTGTCAGCCGGCGGTGGCTCTCAGCTCCCAGAGGCTGCTCTCGGCTCTCACGCCCGACCTCATTCCATCTGCTTAGCAGCAGCACAACACACACATCCTCCTCATGCTTGAATCGCTCTGACTTCTGGAGTCCATGGGAGGAGAAAACGCCTGCCCAGATAATCTCCCCATTGTAAGGTTAACGGATTGGTGATCACATCAGCAAGGCCTTTGGCCACGTTAACAACATAATCTCCTGACACCAGAGGGCCAGGTGGCGGGGACCATGTTAGGCTTCCGCTTCCCACAGTCTTGCTAGATATGTTACCTGGACCTCGGATTTCATAGTGGTCCCTCTGGTAAGAGTCCTTTGATACAGGTCAGAAAACCCAAAGCACGTCATCAGCTTCTTCCAAAGCTAGAAACATTGACTATGACTTGTGTCCGTGGAAGCCTGGCCCTCTTCCCTGCACAGACATCTCTGTTTGTTCCTGCTCTTGGGGATTTGGATGCTATTTTTATCCAATATCTCTAGACTTATAGTCCACCGTTCAGTCATTTGTGGAAATAACATCAGTCAACAGATATGCTGAGACTATTCCATTCTTGGCACTTGCTCAAATCCAAGATCACACCTGGCAAGGAGTTAGGCCCATGGCGAGTGTTTTTTAGATGTGTGTTGAATGAATGAGTGATGAATGACAGGATTTGCCTACTGTCTATTCTAGAAATAAGCCGTATGCACACACAAGATAAGTAATATAAAAACTTACCTGACTAGTTTATAGAAGGTGATCCAGGAGATAGATCATAGTGTGAGTGTGTGTGTGTGTGTGTGTGTGTGTGTGTGCACGCACGCGCACGTGTAAGGAAACCTTTGTGGAAGAGGCAGAGCTAGAATTAGGCGTTGAGAAATATGCATTATTTGTGGTGGTGACGGTGATGACCCACAGGCGTGGTAGAGAGAACTGTGTGAGCAAAGGTGCACTTCGGGAAGGGAGCAGCCATTCTGGGTGGGCATCGAGATCAGGGGAACGGATTCTACCCTCACACGTTTCGAATGTCAGACAAGGCACAGAAATGAGGGACTCAATCATCTCAAGGAGCCAAAGGTCTTTATCGAAGTGAAGCGCTTTGATGTCTCTGGAATGAAGGTGATATTAATGTATAGTTTTCTTGGTTCTCTAGGAAAGTCTATTCTTAAGAGAATTTTCCTCATTTCAAGAACTTCCTCTCATCAATACCACCATGGGCCCTTAGGAGGAAAAAGTACTGTGTGCAGGGTCACAAACACACACACGGCCGAGTCAGGTGAGAGTTCTTTATTCCACATTCAGCTAGCAGCCAAAACAGCAGTCTGGAATCGTGCTGTCTTTTAGTTTGTAGCTATTGGCCCTGCTGATTCTTCTTCATCGTCTGTTGGGATGAAATGTCCCTGCAGCCACAGCTTCCCTCCCCACACTGAAGAGGCATGGCACCACCGCAGAGACCCACCATCCAGGCAGGGGGTCAGCAAGGGCGTCTTCGGACTGTGGCCGGTGTGCTTGCCGGAATGTGTATGAGGCCGCACACACCACGTCCCAGGGAAAAAGCAGCCCCACGCAGAAGCCTAGCGAAGGCAGAAAGACCTGGAACGTGACAGCGTCACTAGGAGGAAGTGTTTTGTAGGAGACACGGCAACGTGAGGGGGGTGAGGATGAAGATATGCACGCAGGCTGCGAGCTAGTGCCCAGAGCCCTGAGTGCGAGCTGCGAGCTAGTGCCCAGAGCCCTGAGTGCGAGCTGCGAGCTAGCGCCCAGAGCCCTGAGTGCGAGGCTGCGAGCTAGTGCCCAGAGCCCTGAGTGCGAATCCCAGTTTCCTGGGAGACTGTGAGTTTCTGACCTTCGGGTTCCGCCTGAACGACAGCCTGTCCGGGGGAAAAGGCGTCTTCTCGCCAGATGCTCGTGTCCTCCTAGACGGGGGAGCGCGGTGCTTACGGGATTGCTAAGTCTCAGTTAAGAACCAGTGGGAAGAAGCCGTGAGACGACTTATCTGCCCGAGTCAAACGCTTCGCGGGCGCCTGCCGGCTTCCAGACTTGCCAGGGGGAGTGCGGCGTTTCTGAGGAAGGAAACACGCAAACTGAGCCCGGAGCTCAATTCCCCAACATTAAACCGTCCCTCTAGGGCACCTGGAATAAAAGCCTGACGCATGGCCTGTCTTCCTCTGTCCCCCAGTAGGTCAACAGGTGCGTGGCAGGGTCTTCGGAGGAGCAAACGGCGGAGGGACCCCCAAGAGGTGCTTTGGCCGACGTCAGTTACCGGGAGCCACGTGACCTCGGTGTTTGACTTCAGCTGCGTTTCCCAAAGACGGACGTTTGTCCCGCGTCGTCGGGGCCGCCCAGGCCGGATCCGGGCAGCCCTCAGGCTCACTCAGAATCCACGGTGTGGTCGAACGCAGGCGGGGAGCGGCTCTGCTTCCTGGACGAAGTGCACAGGTACACGAGGAACGCCAGGCACAGCAAGGCCACCGCCGTGAAGAAGGCGACGGTGCCCGTGAAGGCAGGCGGGTCCATGGGCAGGCGGATCAGCGCACGTTCGGCTGGGATCTGGTTGGTCAGGCTAAGCATGTAGCCCAAGGACCAGGCTATGCTGCTGTTCCCCACCTGCGGGGTAGAAAGAGGGCTTAGTTCTCAGGGGGCTCGAGGCCAGACTTCCACACACACACCACTGTCATCCGCGGCAGCCCCCACCGGAAGCTGCGGCCTAGGGTCAGAGGACGTGCCCACGTTCAGACTCTGCAGGGACTGGCCAGAGCCCAGGTCCCTGAGGCCACGCAGCCTCCAGGGCCCGACCCGCTCCGGAAGCTGGAGAAAAACCGTCAGAGTCGTCACAACCTTGTCACGGCCAAGTGGAATGACCACACAGGAACAGCGGGACTTCTTCTACTATTGGGTCCACAGGTGTCTGTGGCTAAAGCAAGAGGGTAGGGAGCGGTTTTCTGAACCCAGAACCGGTTCTAAGCCCCGGGGGTCAGGCTAACAAGACGCAGACTTGGTCAGTTCCCTATGTTAATTCCATCAGTGTTTGTTTCCACGTTTTCAGGCTGTTTTACTAGGTATAAAAACGTTTAGAATCTACAGTCTTCACGACGACCTCTTTGTCATTATGTTGGAATCCTCTGTATCTTGAATGATCCTCTTTATCTTAGACTATTTGGGTGGATCTTACATGCTACACAGAAACTTGAAAAAATCGGTTACACCTCTCTTCTTATGGGCAGTGTTTGCCTGGTAGTTAAAAAAATTTTTTTTAACTTTCAATCTTTCCATGTCCTTATATTTAACGCCTAAGGGTTTCTCTTACAAGCAGCATATGCCTGATTTTAAAAAATCCAACCTAGGGCGCCTGGGTGGCTCAGCTGGTTGAGTGTCCAGCTTCGGCTTATAAGAACACAAGTCTGAACCAAACAGACGCCATGACAGGCTTTAAGTTTCCCCTCTAAACTAGAAGGTCTAAGATTCAGTTTCTGGGAACTATTAGGCGGTTACACATTGCCCAAGGCAGAAGAGACCACTTTTCGGTATCCAATCAGGGAAGGCCAGCTACCTCTCCCCACATTCCTAAAGGTGAGGCCTACAGATAGAAACTTTAGATAGGACCCTGTTACCTAATGTTAAAGTTAACCCGATAGTCGCCGAACAAGACCCTAGGCTTGCCCTGTAATTGGTTGATTTCAAAGATACCCTAAATGTTGTAATTGGGTCCGGCCAAAAGTAACGAACACTCTGAACAATGTGTATGGTTAGAGCTGTTGTCAATGATACTGTACATTATGATAGGATCGCTGCGCCTGTGTCGTGATTTCCTTTAACTCCCCCTTCCCAAACCCCATAAAAACCCTGCTCAGCCCTTGCTCAGGGCTCTCAGCACGGATCCACTGCGTTGGTGAAGGCTGTGAGCCCGAACTTAGGCCCGGCAAGCCTAAGCGGTAATAATAAATGCCCTTTGCTTTTGCATGCGTGACTCGGTCTCCCTGGTGGTCTCTGGTTTTGGGGTGATATTGAAATCTTGGACATTACAGGCTCAGGTCATGATCTCATGGTTTGTGGGTTCAAGCCCCACGTCGGGCTCTGTGCTGACAGCTCAGAGCCTGGAGCCTGCTTCGGATTCTGTGTCTCCCTCTCTCTCTGCCCCTCCCCTACTCGTGCTGTCTCTGTCTCTCAAAAATAAATAAAAAACATTTTAAAAAATTAAAAAAAATCCAATCTGACAATATCTGTCTTTTAACTGGTAGGTTTAGTCCATTTATAATTATTTTGATTATTGATATATTTGGACTTGTTTCTAACATCTTAGTTTTAAATTTCCAATTAGTGCTATTTTCCTATATTTATTTTTTCCATTCTTGCCTTAAAAATGGCAAATGTGTAACATTTCTAAGTGAGCATTTTAGGCCACTCTTACGGCCCCTACCACACTCCCTTCACCCTGGGTATTAGCTGCACTTGAATTTGGGGTTGTTACAGATGGTTTCTTCTCTTTGACTTTTCTTTGATCTAAGTTTTCTCTGTTTAAAAAAACTTCAAGGCACCATATCATTTATTCTGACTGCCTAAATTTTTATGACATCTCTTTGGATTTCTTTCTCTCTGTATTTATTTCCTCCAAAAATATTCTTGATGTCTTTGTGTGCAACTCTTCTAAGTCTTTTTATGCCTTTCCATTTGAATACTAATCTGACTGCAGGTAAACTTCTTTATGAAAAAAGCATGAATTCTGTATCCATCCAAACGGTACTCAAGAGGAGTCCCTTCCATTCCCTTAATGCACTTTCCCGCTAATTAGGTTCGTTAGGAGCAGGGCTTAGAGACCGGGTGCCACCAGCAGTCCCTGCATTTCTCCAGACAGCCTCATCGTTTGCGGGATGACTCAATTTTATGTATGGAAACGTAGACAGTCACCGGCCTAATGCTGGGTTGATATAATTATTGCTAAAGCTAATACTGAGCACTCTCCAGGCTGTTCCTGAAACGGGGACGTGCTCCCTGAGCCTGGGGAACACACATCCTGCCTGGAAACACGGCCCCGAGGTCGACAGACCAGAGAGTCACCCGGCAGCCACGGTGATTCCGGCCTCGGACATCCTGCACATTTGGCAATAAACACAGTGACCTCAGGCAGCGTGGCTCTAAGTCCCCAGTACCCCGTAACCCTGACGTCTGTGCAAAGTGGAGAAGTTCCTGCTACATTTAAAGTTTCTTGGGGTGCCTGGGTGCCAGTTAAGCATCTGGCTTCGGCTCAGCTCATGATCTCACGGTTTGTGGGTTCGAGCCCCACATTGGGCTCTGTGCTGACAGCTAGCTCAGAGCCTGGAGCCTGCTTCAGATTCTGTGTCTCCCTCTTTTCTCTCTGACCCTCCCCTGATCACACTGTCTCTCTCTGTCTCTCAAAAATAAATAAAAAAGCATTAAAAAAAAGTTTCTTTTCAGGATGGAAAGTCTGGTCCTTAACATACTTCTTTGTACCCTCGGCAGACGTTTAGTAAACACTGCTGGGTTCTCACTGCTTGCTGAACGCAGGAGCATGGAAAGAATGAAACGGGTCCTGTGTTCCCGGAGCTCAGGGGCCACGGGCACCGGACCTCCGGCTGCTGCCTCCCGTGGAAGGCCCTCCAGGGACACGTCCTCTGAGGTGTCCCCCGTGTCTTCTTTGGTCACAAGGGCCCAAGTCTCATCAGCCTCCCTCAGCAAACTGCCGTCACCGATAGCCCTGTATGTTTGCATTTCCTTCGCACACAGACACACATACCTTTTGAGAGCAAGGGGAGAAAACCACCTGTGCCTCGACTTACTTCCTTCTGAAAGTGTATGCGGGGCCAGGTCTCCTCAGTGAATCTGTACCCGTTGACCAGCAAGTGGTAGATGTAGTGGGCTGAGAAGCAGTAGGAGCGGGCGTACACCTCGTCAAACCTGGGGAGCAGCAGTGGGAGCTGGAAAGGAGGTTCCAACAGATCAGCAGGCGCTGGGAAACGCACGCGTCAGGGCACCCGTGTTAAAGGGTCTTGTCCCCTAGAATCTCCGTGAAACCATCGGACCATATCACGTCATAATGAAAACACCCTGATCAGTATCACGTAGTAACGATTTCTAGATTGCCAGAGTGCGCAGCTGGAACATTAGCGCACAACGCAGGGGTGACAGGGTTCCCTTCGGACCCCAAGCTTGGGGACGTGGGAAGGCAGAAATGGCATACAGTCCAAATTCGGAATACACACGCACACACGCACACAAATGAGATATCCTCTGATCTCCGCGTTTTGTACTGATGCTGCCCTTTTCTCTGATTTAAAAAAAAAGTTTATTTTTGAGAGAGACTGAGCGAGTGGAAGAGGGACAGAGAAGGGGCAGAGAATCTGAAGCAGGCTCTGCAGACTCCGTGCTGTCGGCGCAGTGCCTGACATGGGGCTCGAACTCACCAACTGTGGGATCACCACCTGAGCCAGAATCCAGAGCCGTCCGACGCTTAACCGCCTGACCCCCCCCCCGCCCGGTGCCCCTCCCTTTTCTCTTTAAATGCTGACCTGGCTCCAGCTCTCGGAGCAGAAATCCCAGCTGCTGGAGTTGAAGGCGCTCAGGGGGAAGCTCCCGGAAAGATTCAAAGCGCTGGCTGTGTAGTAGAATCCCGCAAAGGCCTGGGAGGGGGCAACACACAAGGCAGTTACTTCTCAGGACGGGGTGGAGCCCGGAGCTGCCGGGCCAGGGGTAAGACGGTGGGAAGCAGGTGAGCGGAAGAGAAACAGGAGGCTGAGAAGTAAATATTTGGGGGTGGAGGGCCCTCCTGGGTGGTTTCCGCTCTTACCACAAACGTCCCCTTAACCTCGGGCTGGTACACCCCATCGAAGGAACAGGCTTCTTGGGCATGGCAAGCTCGGAAGTCGAACAGGGAAGCCACCTTCTCCCTGCACAGCGCTGGGTCCCCGGTGCCTCGGACAGTGACGGTGCCATCAGGGTCCTGGCTGACAGGCCTCAGGTCCGCTGTGCACAGGCTGTCGAATATGTGGTCCCCGCGGAAGGTGGTGACATAATTCCGAGGGTAGCAGGGGTTGATGAGGGCGGTTTTGGTGGGAGATTCCTGGAGGGACGAGAGTGAGGGGTCAGAAACCACTGTTTCGTGGCGGCGGGGGGGGGCGCAGGGAGCAAGCATTTCCCTCCTGCAAGTTCTCACTAGTGTTACTCTCTGGTGCCGAGAGACACATGGATGGAAAACATGCCCCCCTGGGTCAGCGCGCACCTGCCGGCAGGTCCAAGGCTGTCTTGCTGAGTCCAGGGGGGGAGGGGAACAGGGACCGGCACCTGGCACCACTCCGGGCTGGCGCACATTATCTGACCCACCCCTCACGACAGTCCTGGGAAGCAGGATTTATGAAATCCATTAAAAAAAATTTTTTTAACATTTATTTTTGAGAGAAAGAGACAGAGCGTGAGTAGGAGAGAGGCAGAGAGAGAAGGAGACACAGACTCCGAAGCAGCTCCAGGCTCTGAGCTGTCAGCACAGAGCCTGACGCGGGGCTCGAACCCACGAGCCGTGAGATCATGACCGGAGCCGAAGTCAGACACTTAACCAACTGAGCCACCCAGGCGCCTCCTGTGAAATCCATTTTGAGGAGAACACAATATACGTTTAGTTTAATTGATCGTTTTGAACAGAATATGCTCTATCCACCTAACAAAATAACCCGGAAGGTTACAAATTATTGTGAAAATGGGGGCTCTTTCCCAACCACGCCTCACCACCAGACCCCTCCTAGAAGTAACCACTCTTACCAGTTTCTGTGATTTCCTCCGGGAGATTTTGTGTGTGCTTCTCGATTGCACACACAAGTATCTTTTCCCCTCCCTCTTCCTTCTTCTGAAAACTATGAATGGTAGTACTCTATTCACACTGCTAGGCTCCTGGCTTTTCTTCCTGAAAAATCTATCTTCCCCATCTTTTCATTCACTGTACATACAGAATGGCCTCTTCCTTCTAGTAGCTGCACAGCAGTCCGCCGCACAAGTCAGCTGTAATTTAGGTAAGGAACCTCCTCTGTATGAATATTTAGATGGTTTCCAATCATCCTGCCGTTACAGACGATGCTGCACCAAATATCCTCATCCGTACAGACCTCTGAGCCCTTTGTAATTTATTTGGCATAAAGATTGTAGTAGAGACCTGACTTGACTTCTTCCAAATGACTATCCGGTATTTTACTTACTGGTGAAAAATATGCTTTTTTATCTGACGCTAAATTCCAAAATGCACATGGTTCTATTTATGGGCTCTCTTTTCTAAGGAATGGGATTTGAATTCTGCCCAGTTTCAAAATCACTAATTTAAAAAAATGTTTTTAGTGTATTTTATTTTGAGAGAGAGAGCAAGCAGGGGAGGGGCAGAGAGAGAGAGGGAGACACAGAATCTGAAGCAGGTTCTGAAGCAAGTGCTGACAGCTCAGAGCCCGACGCGGGGCTTGAACCCATGGACTATGAGATCATAACCTGAGCCAAAGTCAGACACTTAACTGACTGGGCCACCCAGGCGCCCCCAAAACCACTAATTTTGACTCGGTCACATTTTGACTTCAGACAACAACATTTATTCCAACTCCTTTAATTCACTGGTGAGGAAATTGAGGTACATATCAGGCTAATTCCATCATTTAACGAAGGTCAGTGATGGGACCTCACACAAAACCCTACAAAAGTCCAACAGGCATCCAGTGTGACGAGTGAGCGTCCTCCAGAAAGACTGAATGGACTGGAGCTGCAGAGGCAGCAATCGGGCTCCTCTCTGCAACAGTGGTGTGAAAAAAAATGCATGATTTTCAAAAATTGTTAGTGTAATTCGTAACATGTCACACCAGGGTCACCCTCGGCTGGAAATATTGGTTTTAGGAGGGGGCAGAAACTAATACCTGGGTATTTAATTTCCCCCCTCCAAATCCGACATACTTTTAAGATAGCTAAAATGAAATAAATTATTTCTGGCATGGCCTGGAGAAGAAACAAGATGTAAATTATTTCTGGCTCTGAACATAGAAGTGGCTCCGTAAAGATGATTTCTGTGCTCTTTTTGGAGTGTGAGTTACTTGTTGTGACCTTCTTTAAATGTGATTTACCGGTGGTCCAAGCTGTCCAGGCCCTCGAGATCAACAGGTGTCCCTGAACTTGGGACTTGCAGGGCTCTGGCACTAAAGGGTCGACCACTAGCTTGAGAGCAGGTAAGTCCACTGGAAACTGTAGCGTACCTTGACCTTAGGGTAAATCCTGTCGAGAGTGTAAAGACAGGGGACAGGAACGCTTCTCAACAGTGACAGAAGCTATTAAAACACAGTATAACCTGCAAGGAAGGCTCAGACGCAATAACGAAAACGATGTTTTATTGAAGGAGGCAAACCAAGAACTAAATGATTTTATCATTATTAGAACAATGTTTTATAGTTCTATACAAAAATTCCTAATATCAATAATAACCCGGTATTTTACCGAATTAATGTTCAGTCAATGCAACTGCAATCATAATCTCAGTGAAAAAAGTTCCTTTTCGTTACTACTTTAAATAATTTTGAAGTTCAAAATAAACGAGAGCAGAAAAGCAAACGATGGCAACTGGAGCATGTGACAATGTGACACGGTGTTGAGAATGGAAAATGGGCGACTATGAGAGGAAGTTCAGAAACAGATCCTATTATCCTATGAATGGAATGTCTCAGAATCCCTGAAATGATCAGGTTGCAAAACATCATCACAACATTGTGGGTGAAGAACCTGGATGGTTGTAATTTTATTGGAAAATTGTCTATTTATCTGCTTATATGAAAAACATACCTATCCTTTGATTTTATTCTCCAGAAGGAAAATCACTAGTTCATGAAGTTATGTGCACCAGGTTCACGGTGTTGTTGTTGTTGTTGTTGTTATTATTATTATTATTATCATTGCTGCAGCAAAACAGGACAGAGCCCCACAGCCTCATGTCCATCAGGGTAGGAATGGTTGACAAATTGTGGAATATTCAAGGGTAAGAAAACAAGTTGGATACTGATCTGCAAAGTCTAGAACGACAGTGTATCAAGCTGGGAACAGTGAAGACATCTAGTGAAGAGCATTGGAAAGAGAGTCTTTCGTTTTTACTTTAATGCGTTTTTTGCATAGTCTGACATTTTTACAATAAAAATGCACTTTCTTTTATAATAAAATGGCCTATCTAGTTTTTCTTTTTAAAGAATGGGACTTGGAATATGATGCATCCATAAAAATAATTTCAGGGGCGCCGGGGTGGCTCAGTCGGTGGAGTGTCCTGCTTCGGCTCAGGTCATGATCTCACAGTTCGTGGGTTCAAGCCCTGTGTAGGGCTCTGTGCTGACAGCTAGCTCAGAGCCTGGAGCCTGCTTTGGATTCTGTATCTCTTCTGGCCCTCCCCTGCTCATGCTGTCTCTCTCTCTCAAAAATAAATTAAAACATTAAAAAAAATTTTTTAAATAATTTCAAAGGACATGAAGCCACACGGGAAATTGCTCAGGAGACATTGTGAGGTGAAAGAAGAAGCTGGGGAGGGGCTGGCGGCTCAGTGGGCGGAGCGTCTGACTCGATTTCGGCTCAGGTCGTGATCTCACCGACGCCAGACGGGCCCTGGGCCAGGCTCTGCGCTGACAGCACGGAGCCTGCCTGGGATTCTCTCTCTCCCTCCCTCTCTGCCCCTCCCCTGCTCACGCTTTCTCTCTCTCTTGCTCTCTCCCTCCCAAAATAAATAAATAAACATTAGAAAGAAGAGAAAAGGCTGGATATAAAACTATATGTAGCATATGAAGCCAAATTTGTAAATATACATATTCATGCATCAAAAAAACCTGGAAGAAAATGTAAAAGTATGTTGATGGTGGTCCATTCCAGGGCCCTTTCTCTGCTTTTATATTTACATTTCTGTGTGCCTGTGTCTGCATTTTCTAATTCTTTTCACTGAACGTGTGTTACTTTAAAAACAGAAGAAAAAAATCTTAAAGAGGGGACGGAAGGAAGTGAATGCATGTCTTTAGCATCTAAAATGCTGGCAGACTCCAGCCCTGGGGCAAAAGGATGCGTGTTCATATGAAACCAGAGCGCAAAGATATACATCCAGGCCCGTTCTCAGCGGACTGCGGCAGGCGAGGAGACCAGACCCAGGCCAGTGGGAGTCACTCAGCCAGTGCTCATGATGCAGGGATCCTTGTGGACCTTCTGCGCCCAGCTTGGCAACATGCACTTGGCACATGAAAGCACCGGCGGGCAGGTCGGGACGCGCATTTCCGGGTGATCGTCAGGACCCCTGGACCCTTTCACTCCCCTGAGTCAGAAGGCCTTGCGGGCAGAGCCCCCTTCTCGGGCATCCAGAGGTTAGCAGGCAAGCTGGAGAGCTGCCCCGTCCCTCCTGACCGTCCATGGCAGACACGGGACCGCCACCTCTGTCCCCGGCCCCGGGCTCACACCTCCAGACCCACGTTCTCAAACCCAAGTGAGGCCTCGGATGGGGGGAGTGATTGGCTTCTCTACTGTGGATCCTTGGATACATAATCATTCTTCTTTAATGTTTAGTTTTAAGAGGAGGGGAGGGACGAGAGAGGGGCAGAGAGAATTCCCAGCAGGCTCCTCTCTGTCAGCACAGAGCTGGACACGGGGCTCCAGCTCACCAACCCTGAGATCGTGACCTGAGCTGAAATCAAGAGTCAGATGCTTAATTGACTGAGTCGCCCAGGTGCCCCGATGTAGATGATCATTCTTTTATCTTTTTTAATTTTTTAAAATGTGTCCATCACCTGATGAACGGATCAAGAAGATGTGGTATATATACACGATGGAGTATTGCATGGCAGTGAGGAAGAATGAAATATGGCCATTTGTAGGAAAGTGGACGGACCTTGAGGGTGTCATGCTAAGCGAAATAAGTCAGGCAGAGAAGGACAGATACCATATGTTTGCACTCATAGGTCTAACGGGAGAACAGGAGAGACCTAATGGAGGACCAGGGGGAGGGGTAGAGGGAAAGACAGTTGGGGAGAGAGAGGGACGCAAATCATGAGAGACTATTGAATACTGAAAACGAACCGAAGGTTGAGGAGGAGGGGGGGGAGGGGGTGATGGTCATGGTGGGGGGCACTTGTGGGGAGAAGCACTGGGTGTTATATGGAAACCAATTTGACAATAAACTATTATAAATTTAAAAAAAGAAAATGTTTATCTTTGAGAGACAGAGAGAGAGAGACAGACAGACAGAATGTGAGCTGGGGGAGGGGCAGAGAGAGAGGGAGACACTGAACTGGAAGCAGCTCCAGACTCTGAGCTGTCAGCACGGAGCCTGATGTGGGGCTTGAACCCATGAACTGTGAGATCAAGGCCTGAGCTGAAGTCGGACGTTCAGCCGACTGAGCCACCCAGGCGCCCGCGATAATCACTCTTGAACAAACATTGTAAAAATAAACACACACAACCGTTTCCTCAGGGCCAGCCAAATTTACGCGGTTAGCTTCTCTGCCCTTCACTCGCTCTGGGAAGAGGATGATCTCACCTGCCCGCTTTCTCCCGTTGCCTCCTGCCCTCCACCCTCACTGGGGTCAGAACTGCTGGGAGAGGCATTAAGCGTTGCTAGAAATAAATGCAGATGGAGAAAAGAGGTGTTTCCAGAGCTTCCCCTGGACAGAGGTGGGTGGCCCCCAGGGCGACAGTGAGCACGCAGGTCATGGGGACCTTGCTAGGGAGGACTGAGCGTGGTGGGGTCTGGGGCGGGCACTGGGTCTCCTGAGCTGCCTGCAGGGTCCCGCGCTCTCTCCGGGCAGACGTCAGCCTCTCCCAACAACGCACGTCACATGCATGTGCCTCGGGGCTGCGGCCTGTCCTGCGAGGTTCACAGAGAAGCTCTGAGGAGCGGCCACAGCGGAGATGAACTCTCACACATGACCTGCAGGGCTCTGAGCACTGCTTTGGTCCCCAGTGGCCCAAGGAAGCGGGCGGGGTGGGGATGAGCCAGCGGTGCCATGTCCGCTACGTCCACAGGCTGACCCGGCCTCGTCCCCTGCCCGGGGCCGCACCGGAAGCCAGGATCTGTGGCCTCTGGCCGGCCTCGTGCCCCTCCAGGTGGTCAAAGCCCCTTCTCTCATCCGCACTGTCCCTCCACGCGTGGCGGAGACATGAGCACCGGAGCCCAGGGTCTAGGGGACCATGCATGGAGCCATGTCATGGACACACACTCAAGCCAGCCTCCCAGCCGAGGCCCAAAGTCACCGTCTGCACCGCGGGACAATCACTGCATCAAGTCCTGACCAAGCTGATGGCATCCAGCCGCTCCCATCCCCACCCCACGAAGGGCACCCGCCTCCCTAACACAGGCCCATCTGAACGGAGGCCAAACCCGGGGAGGGCTCCGTCCTCTCCTGCCGGCGCTCCTGGGACCACTGTTACCTTTCGTCAGCACTCGGGAGTCACAAAAGTCTCAGGCTTATTTAGCTGTTGGTTTAGAACAGCTTGTGTCCCCAGAGGGATCCCAGGTCTGGGTCATTTACGAGACATCTGGTGCCCCGCGATCTCCCTAGACTCCAGACTCAGATCCACCGGAAGTGGCCAGCACAACAGAGAGCCAGGGAGCAAGCGTGGCTCCAGGAGTCAGCTGGCGGGTGGCCTTGTTTCCAACCCAATCAGAAGACGGATGGACAGACCCCAGAAGGCGCCCGCCTCTCAAGACCCCCAACGCCTGCTGCCGCCCCCGCCCCCGCCCCGGGCTCAGGTACCTGAAGAAGAATGGCCAGAAACCTCTTCTCGGCCTCATTGCGGCCGTAGCACTGGAAGCTGTGTGTGTAGAGCGTGTACACATAGCCGTAGAGGGACACCTTTGTGACATGGCTGCCGTTCAGCCCCGCCTTCTCTCCGGCCGCGAAGGAGATCTGCGTGGAGGCGCCGCCTAGGTCCAGGGCACCCGCAGTCTCCACTCCGTGCGGGTGCACCCACATGTGCCACAGGCTCCTCTGCACGGCGGGGAGAGAAACGAGAGGAAAGGCCAGAGGCATCGTCTCTGTTTGCCCGGGACTCTCCACCCAAGACCCGGGGGACACGGGGAGCGTTCGGGGGCCAGAACTCTCCTTTCTTTCGGGGGCGGGGAGCTCACACGGTTCCAGGGGCTACACGGGCAACATAGATGAGTGAAGTAGGTCAGGTGTAGACAACAGGGAGGGTCAGGTGGGGACTGTGGCAAACTGGGGGCCGCACGCACCCCACTCTGTTCTGCTTGGTTATCACCCATGGGAGCCCGCGGGGACCAATGGTTCTAGCTTCTGGGGTTGCGCGGTCAGGGAAAGCTAGGACTGTGGATGTGTATGCAACATTTGTGTGGTGTGTGTGTGTGTGTGTGTGTGTGTGTGTGTGTGTGTGTGACATTTCTAAAATCTTAACTGTTGGCAACTAACTACAATTTAAGAATTTGTTTTAGGGGAACAAAGCCGGTGTTGGGCTGGATATGGGTTCTGTCGTCTGTAACATGGGTGGTTGTCCCTTGGCGCTGGCTTTCCTTTGCACAGGGGCGGGGCATGTGGGGACAGCAGTGTAAGGGACCCAGGGACACTGACGGTTTGGGAAGCAGACCGTCGAGGGCTCTGGAAATTCCAGATGGCTGCAGGGCGTCTAGAAGGGTCATTCTCCTGCCACCCTCCCAAAGACCCGTAGCCTTTAGATTTAGATCCCCCCACCTCCAATTTCTTATTAGCTAGTAAAATGAGGATATTCTCTCCCCTGTGCATTGGGTCCTGTTTATGATGCAGTGTTTTCACCCCAGCTCTGTGTCTTTTCTTGGCTACTGTCTCACAGGTGTCTCCTCAGTGCGACACCCGAGAGAGAGGACACAGGATAGAGCCTGTCGGCATGCACCTGCACTTAAGCGGCCACCCACAGGGGACGGGATAGAGAGCAAGATTAGAAACCATGCATTTGCTTTCACACACCTCCAGGAAATTTCCCATTAAATAGTTGGCTGTAATCCATCCATATATCCCTTCCTCTTGCCCAGAAATGATTTGAGCACCCCTAAAATCAAAGGGCTGGGACTTGAAGTAGTTTTGGATGCTTGCAAGGACTTCATTAGCTGCTGTTTCATTTTGTAACCTATGCAAGGCACAGAACACAGAAGGCTGAGTGCCTGGACAAGAGAGTCTTCAAATATTCTCACTCAGGCGAAAAGGTGAACCTCCCCACCCCCCTGCCGAAAGGGACGAGTGTCCAGATGCGTGCAAAACCGGCCACCCTTCCGCCAGGCGAAGCCGCCCGGCAACCATGGAGGCAGGCGCACCTGTCACCTGTCAGACCGCCTGGCAGGGGCCCACCCCTCGACTCCTCCTCCCCCACCCGTCCCTGTCTGTTCGCCAGCCACCAGCTAAGCCGAAGAGCCTTCTGCTTAATCACCGTGGCTCCGCCTCAGATCAGCAGAGGAAAGGGGGCTGGTGAGGGCACAGGGGGGGCCCAGGAACCCGCGGGGGGCCCACTGGAAGGGGGATCTTAGGAGGAGGGGGGAAGGAAGGGGGTTCACTTTTCAGCAGTCCCTGCTTTGCTCTAGCGAGGGCTTCCTCGTGGGGGGATATGACGGCCATCGTGGCCGTGGCTGGACTGAAATCCGTCGGGGTGCCGACCCGCGGGATTCCGAGATCACCCACCACACGGCGTCATACTGTCGTTCATTTGCTGCCATTCTACCTGATGGAAGGATGTTCACTAGGGAGAGCGTTTCCCCTTTCGTCAAGGGGCTAAGAAGCCCGGGGGCACAGGCTCATTGTCGGCTCTAGAAGGAGACAGAGCCCGCACCAAGCCGAGGCCCATCCCAGTTCCGAAGCAAATGATCACTGCTTGGAAAAGAATCCCGAGTTTTCCTATTTTATCAATTCCCCTCCCAGAAGATTCTCAGTAAGTGGCTTTTTAAATAGTTGACTTTTCTCTCCATTAAAACATCAGCTAGAGCCTCAGAAGGAATGGATTACCATCAGAAAGTTTTACAAGGGAGGAGTTAATATTTAATTTACTCAAATGGGACACTCACTGTTCTCCCAACTGGAGAACTTCCTATTCCCTTGTTTTGGTCACGGGCTCTAAGCCACAGTCTTCTAATTATTCCTCACTGAGAGGAGGGGAGAAAAGGCAGCTGAGAAGACGTCGGACGCTTTGTTTCCGTCAAAGAGATAAGGCAGAAGGAAGGCATTTCTGCATCATTTCTTTCAGGTAAACGCAATAATTTTGAAACACCCTGCATACACCAAGAAATTCAACTTTTCCCACGTTCTGATAGGTCAACCAGGAGAGAGGAGTAGAAACAAGGAGAGGAAAACCTCAAGGAAAATCTGCCTGATCCAACCGGGGGTGCTTCGTGATTTCTGTTAATGACAGGTTGAAGTTGCTCTGTTTGTTTGTTTCTGTGTATCTTCTTTATGCCCACACATGTAATTTTCTGTTACTGGCACTGCAGACAAAGTGGCTTTGAGGCAACAGGAGTGTCATCTTTGGGGGATAAAGCCTTATTTTCTCAGTTCAGAGCAGGCTTTATCCTGGGTAGATTTAAAACTTTTTTCTAATGTTTTTTACTTATTTTTGAGAGATAGAGAGAGACAGTGCGAGCAGGGGAGGGTCAGAGAGAGAGGGAGACCCAGAATCTGAAGCAGGCTCCAGGCTCTGAGTGGTCAGCACAGAGCCCGACGCTGGGCTTGAACCCACGAACCATGAGATCATGACCTGAGCCAAAGCCGGACGCTTAACCAACTGAGCCACCCAGGCACCCCTACCCTGGGTAAATTTAAGTTTGATTTTTTTAAAAAAACTATTTTTCCTGGGGCACCTGGGTGGCTCAGTTGGTTGAGTGTCTGGCTCTTGATTTTGGCTCAGGTCACAATCTCAAGGTTCGTGAGTTCGAGCCCCACATCAGGCCCTGTGCTGCCAGTGCAGAGCCTGCTTGAGATTCTCACACACTCTCTCTCTGCCCTTCCCCAGTGAGCTCTCTCTCTCTCTCTCTCTCAAAAATAAACACATGGTAAGGAAAAAGAAATGTATTCTCTTAAAAAAGTAAAAATTATTTTTCTTTTATTTCAAGGACAAGGAGCTACAATAATGGGGAAAAAAAGAGAGAAAGGGCACTTGAACACAGTGCAACCTGGCTAAAAGTCATGGCTACAAATTTAGAAGGAACTGCTCAGTAGAATGAAACAAGCGGTTTGTTTCCTGATAGCTCCGAACGCTTTGACTGAGGTGCAGTGCCCAAATTCCACTGATTTTTTTTAGAGGGCAGGGAGGGTCAGAGGGAGAAAGAGAACCCTAAGCAGCCTCCATGTCCGTGCGGAGCCTGACCTGAGGCTCGATCTTACAACTGTGAGATCATGACCTGAGCTGAACCCGAGAGTCGGACGCTTAACTGAACCACCCAGGCGCCCGGGTGAGAAAACACTGTTACAGCAGATGCCAGTGAGATCGTGTGCGTGAGCAGCTCCCGAACGCGGCTCTGCGCAGGGTGGCTGCCAGAGGACCAGGCATCCCATGCAGGTCCTACTGTTCTAAAGAGCTAGAGGCACTCCCCACACGATTTCAGGTCACCTGCCTTTCCCCCGAGTTCTCAGGAAAGTCACCAAGGTGGAGGGAATCCATTTTATGACAGTTTCTTTCTGGGTATTAAAATAAAGACTAAAAGTTTCCCAACTTTTGAAGCCTAATTTATGGCAGAATCTGGGCTTCCAGGCACAGGGCTACATTCTTGGCGAGGTCTGGACTTTGGTCACATGGGTCCCGTGGGGCCATCCCGGCCTTACCTGAGCAGGCGCATCCCAGCCGTGGCCCCCAGGTAAATGCGGGTGGATCTGTGGAGGTGGGCTGGAATCTGCTCCTTGACTTTCTGCATGCAGTCCTCGAAGGCTTTGGGGACATCTTGGGGGTTTTTCCCGTAGCTGGAGATCCCGGAGCCTGAAGAGCAAGCAGCCAGCGCTCCTTAGCATTCCCAAGAACCAACAAGAGCAGTACAACTTCTAAATAAAAAACAAATCGGCTCTGGAAATTAACGGGCTTGAGTAGGGACTGAGAACAGGTGGACGTGCTAAGTCCCGTGTGGTCACGCTGCTGAGTCAACTCTAGAAACACGGAAGGAAAGAATTACGAAAGTGAACAAAATGAACCAGGATCTGCTGAAGGACAAAGTCTCGTTATGGAAATTTTGAACATAAATAAACGTAGGGAAAATGGTATAATGAATCCTGTTGTACCCCTCTCCCAGCTCTCCCAGATCATCTGGCGTCATCTGCCCTCTCCCCACAGAGCTAACTGCAGAGATGGAATCATTCATTCTGGAAATATTTCAGTATGCTCACTAAGACGAAAATAATTCTCCCTCTCCTTCTTCTTCTTCCTCTTCTCCTTCTCCTTCTTCTGTTCAGAAATAATCAATCCTGTTGGCCTCTTACCTCTCTTGTCTCCTTTCACATGACTTGCCTCTTGGTAAGTTGTTTTTTGTTTTGTTTTAGTTTGTTTTAAAGATTTAAAGAACGTGGGAATGGCGAGATCATGACCAGAGCTGGAGTCAGACGCTCGACTGACTGAGCCGCCCAGGCACGCCTAAAGATTTTATTTTTAAGTGATCTCTACACACAACGCAGGGCTCAAACTTACGACTCCAAGATCAAGAGTCACGCACTCCACTGACTGAGCCAGCCAGGTGCTCCGGGAAATTCACTTCTTCACAGAATTTCCACCAGATAGGGTTTGAGACATAGTAAAAGGCAGGACAGGAAAAAATGAAACAGAAATTCAAATCTATGTTCCATGTGTTCAAACACAGAGGGGAAAAAAATCTTGTCATGATTTATCATCAGGAAACATTGTGGCATAACTATATGTAATTTAATAAGATGTTATCCCAAACATTAAAAAGAATACCAAAAAGTCCACACTGATAAATTTCAACAAGAAATAACACACCTAGAGAGAGAGAGAGACCTATAACCCAAACAAACCCATGACAACTCCTCAGTTTGGTCAGAAATCTCCATGAGGCTGAGATGAACGGTCACAGAAAGAACAGAAAGTAGAGCCAGGCAGGAATTCTTTCAAAGCACCGTGACCGCCGTCCTACAGTTATGCCTGTAAAAATGACTAGAACCAAACTCTAGTCAAGCCGCAGTTTCCTCCATACTCATCTTCTCCCTCTCCATCCCCCCACCTCTCTCTCTTTCTCTATCCAGTTTGTTTGAATAAATAAAGTTCATCCATTGCAGTTGGCTAGGATGTGTCTTAAGTCTCCTTTGTTAAAAAGGTTATTTTGAGAGAGAGAGTGTGTTCGCACAAGTGGTGGAGGGGCAGAGAGAGAGGGAGGGAGAGAGAGAGCATTCCAGGCAGGCTCCGCACGGCCAGCACAGAGCCCCATGCGGGGCTCAAACCCCTGAACTGCGTGATCATGACCTGAGCTGAAGTTGGAGGCTTAACTGACTGAGCCCCCAGGCGCCCTGGCTCTACTTTCCAAATACCTCTCAGGTAGGGACCAGTGCCCCCGACACCAGCGTGGGGACCAGCTGCTGAGGCAGCACCCAGTGAACTCAGGAAAAGAGCAGTAAATGAGCAGTGATGACACTCACCAGGTCCCCTCCCCCCAAGAAAGAAATCTCCAGCCTGGGTACCTGGGAAACTGCAGGGCCAGCAAGCATTCGTCCCCCACTCAGACTGGCCCAGGCAGCGGAGCCCTGGAAAATTCACAACTGGGAAACCAGAAACCCAAATTATCCTTGGAGAAGCCACGTGTCTTCAAGGCAATGGCACTTGCCAAACTTCAACTCTGTATTTTGAGATTTAGCTTGTGGTCTTCTGGTCATTCGGAGTGTATATATGGATCCCCGAGGCTACTGCGATCAAAGGGAAGACTCGCTCATGGATACGGTGTGGGCTCCCTCCCCTGCCCCTCCCCTAAATCACATCCAGGGTGGCCAACGGCCCCGCCCATGAAGGTCACATCTCCCCCTACAGCCAGAAGATCATCAGCACTGACTTGGCTGAATTGCTCCCTGGATCTAAGGGCAGATTTGGGGCAGACCAACTTCTTGGCAAGAATGTCCGCCAGGGGCTCTACAGGGTGCAGGCCCAGAAATAGCGAGCTGACACGCACTATGTGCCTACGGCGGGCCACGCGCTTGCGGCCTGCTACGCATACCTCGTCCTTGAATCTTCAAACGGTTCCTACGCAGGAGTGGTAACGACTCTCATGCTTCTTATTTTACAGATGCAGAAACCAAGGCTCCGAGCGGTTAGAAACACCCCAGAACTCACACGGGAGTGATGAGTCTTAACGATTAGTCTACACTAGCCTCCCTTTTCTTCGAGTGGCTAGTCTCACCTTTCAAAATGAGCATCCTGCTGCCCTCTTTCAGAATGCTTGAAGGTGAGGAAATGGCTCAGAAGCTAGGACAAGAGAGATGGGATCTCTGGCTGAGCTCCGAGCAAGGCTGTGGCCGCCGGTGTCTGTGGGTAACAACGCAATCAGGACTCGGAAGGCATCCAAGCGCCCTGTAGTGTGGAGCCCAGAGATGCCAAGCAGTTGCCTCTTCAATTTTGTTTAAGGTTTTATTTATTTTTGAGAGAGAGAGAGACAGCATGGGCAGTGGAGGGTCAGAGAGAGAAAGGGAGACACAGAATCCGAAGCAGGCTCCAGGCTCTGAGCTGTCAGCACAGAGCCCCGTGTGGGGCTTAGACCCACAAACCATGAGATCATGACCGGAGCTGAAGCTGGATGCTCAAGTGACTGAGCCGCCCAGGCGCCCCAGCAGTCACCCCTTCAAACAAAGGCTTAGTGTCTCCGCTGTCAGCTCCCTTGTGGCTTGCCTTTGCTGTGGAGAGCTTGCCCTCCCGAGGATGGCAGCGTCCGACAGCTGGTGACAACGGGGGTGTGGCAGGCCGGCCAGCTCAGGCCATGCAAGATGGCCGCCTGCCCTACTCTCTGTCAGGCCGTGTGGAGGCGGACTTCTCCTTCTGGCCAATCCTCCTGCTTCTCCCTCCCCCCCACAGGTGTGGGTCTCTAACAATCACCTTGCATCCCAAACTCTGTCTCAGTATCTGTCTACAGAGGGTGGCTTTTAAAAAGGGCACACATGAGTGATGAGTCACTGGGTTCTACTCCTGAAACCAATACTACACTGTAGGTTAACCTGAATTTAAATACATAAATTAAAAAAAAAAACCTGGGTGTTATATGGAAACCAACTTGACACTACACTATAATAAAAAAAAAAATAAAAGAAAAAAAATAAAAAGGCACACACAGACACACACTCACGAACTGGGGTTGGTTGTGTGCACGGAAGACTTAATTGTGGGGGGCTTGAGTGGCTCGGTCGGTTAAGCGTCTGATTCTTGGTTTCGGCTCAGGTCGTGATCTCATGGTCTGTGGGTTTGAGCCCCACGTTGGGCTCTGCACTGACAGTGCGGAGCCTGCTTGGGATTTTCTCTCTCTCTCTGCCCCTCCCTCACTCATTCTCTCTCCCTTTCTTCCCTTCTCAAAGAGAAATAAATAAACATTAAAGAAGATTTAATTGTAAAAGACAAAATTATAAAGCTTTGATTGAAGAATATCCTTATGATCTCAGGCGAAAGGATTTCTTAAATACATAAGAGCAAAACCATAAAAGAGAAGACTTATAATTGTGTCTACATAAAAAGTACTTCTGTTCATCAAAAAACACAATGAAGAGACTTAAAAAGACAAACCATTAGCTCTGAGGAAATATGAGAACAACAACATAATAATATTGCTAGCTAAGCATTCATATTCACAATACGTATAACGAACTCCAGGGTCCTGGGGGGCTCCGTCAGTTAAGTGTCCGACTTCGGCTCAGGTCATGATCTCACAGTTCATGGGTTCAAGTCCTGTGTCAGGCTCTGTGCTGACAGCTCAGAGCCTGGAGCCTGCTTCCGATTCTGTGTTTCTCTCTCTCTCTCTATCTCTCTCTCTGTCTGTCCCTCCCCTGCTCACACTCTGTTTGTCCGTCTCTCTCTCAAAATAAATAAATATTAAAAAAATTTAAAAAAATAAAGAATTCCAGTGAGTCAATGAGAAAACATCAAGTAATTCAGTAGAAAAGCGAGTCAACAGGAATTTCACAAAAAACAGAAATGATCATGTGAAATATAAATATAAAATATATAAGCATATTTGTAATTTATAATGTTAAAAATAAACTAAAATATAAATATACCCAACGTATCCCTTCACCGTCCTTTCCATAATCACGGAAATACAAGTGTCCATCAACAGGGAAGAGTGTATGAGCTTCTGGGACTCTCTCTCAACATGGACGGGTCTTAGAAACCCAATGCTCTCGAACAAAGCCAATTACAGAAGAATAAATGTTGACTCCATTTATGTGCATACATGTTGGACCTTGCTTTTGAAAACAGGAAAAACTAAATGCATAAGGACAAAAGAATATAAGAAGGACAAGGAAACAGTGAGCATAAAATTCAGGCTAAGCTGTGGAGGGTCATTAAAGATGCCGAGAATGTTCTGTCTCAAGGGTGGTATCTCACAGGCCAAATCCAGGTCATCACCCTTTTTGTTTAAAAAAAATTTTTAATGTTTTATTCATTTTTCAGAGACAGAGAGAGATAGTGCGAGCAGGGGAGGGTGAGAGAGAGAGGGAGACACAGAATCTGAAGCAGGCTCCAGGCTCTGAGCTGTCAGCACAGAGCCTGACGCGGGGCTCGAACCCACGAACCGCGAGATCATGACCTGAGCCAAAGTCGGACGCTTAACCGACTGAGCCGCCCAGGTGCCCCTCATCACCTTTTTTGTACAGCCTTTTTTGTGGGCTAAGACGGTTTTTACATTTTTAAATACTAAGGAAAAAATTAAAATAGTATGTTGTGACGCTTAAAAATTATATGAAATTCAAAACTTCAGGGTCCATACATCAAGCTTTACTGGACCAGAGATGCCCGTTTGGTCATGGATGTCCACCCATCTCTACCACCATCACCCCCCACCCTGACACACACGGCCAATGAGAATACAGGTCCCTTCTGGAATACAACGTTCCATGGCTCTCATGTTCTGCGTGTCTCCCGACTGCCTTTGTCCTGGATTATATTTTCAAAGCTCAGAAGACAGAGACAGTGCTTCCCCCCAGAACAAAAGGCAGGCATTATAAATGTTTCCGATTCCCTAATCTCGGGCTTCCCCTGCTGTAATACGACCCACCGTGTGAGCAGACGCTGTCTTGGGTCTCACCAGCACCAGAAAATGCCGACACTTTGCCTACTGCATTACTGTGGGTACGAAACCATCCTCTGTTCTGACCCAGGAGACGGGGGCCTTCCGCCAGCATTCACGCAAGCGTGGCAGGGCAAAACCCCACGCCACGCACCGCCATGTGTTAGGCAGGAGAACACTGAAGCCCAGAGAAGGAAGTGACTGGCCCAAGGCCACCCCGTGGGCAAGAAGCACCACCTGCACAGGGTAGCATTCGTCCCTGACGCCCAGCCCAGTGCTCTTCCCTGGCCCAGGCAGCTTCCTGGGGCTCCTCCCGGCAAGGCCTCCCCCTGCTTCCCTTTGGGCCTCCCGCACACAGTCTGGCCTTACCTTTCACACTGCACTTGAAGGTTTGACTGACCACTCCAGTATTGTTCTCCTTCTCGGCTGGCCACTGATAGACGTACACGGTGGTCCTGGAAGACCCGGCATCCAGCACGACTCCATACTGAACGGAAGGGGGACCGAGAGTCAGAAGTGGGCTGGGCTTCTCCAAGGACTCTGCCAATGGGCCGCTGAGGACCCCAAATACTCTTAAGTGCTTAATCCACACTGTTTCATTTGGGGAGGGGCTGACCAAGGGGAAAAACTGAGTTTCTCCAAACCAACTTTGTCTCCTTGGGCTGTGGGGGAAGGGGCCAGGGTGCAGTGGGTCAGGTGTCCGGGACATGGCTCTCACTCTTGGCCTCACCAGAATCACATGGGGAGTTTTAGAAACTCCCAATGCCACGGCCACATCCAGACCCATTAAATCAGAATCGTGGGAGTGGACCCAGGCACCCACAGTTCCTAAGGCTCCTTGGTGCTTCCAATATGCAGCCAAGGTTGAAAATCAAGACTCCGAGGATCTTGCCTGTCCCTGATGCTCTTTCGGGCAGGCCTGTGAGGTGAGGGACAGAAGCCAATAAAAACAGTCAGTCACCTGCTGCCCTCTATTCTTCAGACTTCAGGCCAATAAGCCTGGAAGTAAACCTAGAAAACTCCAACAAGGGAGACACACATCAATGCCTGCCTTAGCCTGCGGAATGAACGTGTTCCTAATTAAGCAGAAAACCCCCAGAATTCAAACTCTTGTTGACATACTGTCCCACTTTGGTAACACGGTGTGTTGACAGACAGACAGCGGGGTGCTGGCAGGACAGTGCCAGGGAGGGCTGTGCGCAGAGCAGGCCAGGGGCCTGGACCATCTCCCCGGCTCCAGGCAGCCACCAGAAGCTTCTTCCCTGGGGGTGTGGCCCAGCCCGGCCGTGGCCCAAGCATGAGCAGGAAAGAGCATGCGTCAGCAGCCTGTGGGGATTGGAGGGCGCAATGCTGACCAAGGTCAGTGTGTGCGTGGGCCTGGAGTCAGCCCAGGGCAGCAGGTGGTTCTGGAGCTTTTCCCCAATCCCGGCTAGCCGGTCTCGGGAGGAAGACGGATTTGGGTTCTGGAAGCAATCGAACTCAGATGGATGCTTGCTTGCTCTGTGACTCTAGGAGGAGGAAATCTCTGGATTTCCTCATCTTCAGACACCTTAACTTTCAGAAGTAAACAGACCATGCGCCTGACACTCAGTGGCTGCTCCATAAACAGGCTATATGGGAAGATCAATAAAGCAAACTAAGCAAATAAAATTACAAAGCAAGGACAAGAGGAAAGAGAAGTAAATAGCACCCCTCAAATCCCACGATTGTTATCACACCCTGTCACAGATTTTTTCTAATGGTCTTCTGTGCACACAGCTACGTATGTGGGAATGTGGTTAGACGTATGTTTTCAATTCAACCCAGGATTATACTCTGTACACGGTCTTTTCCAGTGTTCTTTTCTTGCTTAAAAAGTATATCATGCACATCTCTTGCTGCCAATAAAAATACTGATATCACTCCCAATACACTCCCACATCTTCTGCGAGATGTACAATAATTTGTTTAACTGATTCCCTGGTTCTAGGCATTTGGGAGGGCTCCAACTTTCTACTATCAACAAATGCTTGTTTTGTTTGAAATGGGACCAAATAGCAACGTGTTGCTCCAGCTCCTCAATCACAGCTTTCCTGCGCCCCTTGGTATTTGAACTTAGACACCCTCCTAACCTCAGCCTTCAGGCTGACGAACGCTGACGGGGATCCTGACAGACACCCCCGCGAACAAGGGAGGCATTGTTCACAGCCTGCGCCCCGGGAGATCGGCGCGCAGGTGGAGCTGCAGGAAACCAGGCACCCGAGAGATCTGAGCCTCCCTACCAGTCTCCCCTCCCTCCTGCTGCCGACCCCCCACCCCCCGCCATCGGCCCCTCTTCACCTGGTACTGAGCCCACGTGACCAACCACTCCAGGAGGACCCCACCCATGTGACCAACCACTCCACGAGGACCCCGCCCTTCCCAGACCTTCTGGATCCCAGCTCTGCATGAAGAGTGCGTTTTCCCTGTGAAGGGGCTGCTGTGCCAAGATCAGAAAGGAGGAAGAAAGGCCATTATCCTCCTCATCTTCATCCCAACTGGGATCCGATTTTCACCAAGGTGGGAGCAGCCAGAGACTTTTCGCAGCAAGCCTGGAGAAATGGCTGCCGTCAGGCACCTGCCGGGTGTGCTCATGGGCCCAGCCCTGAGCCTGAGGCTGCTCTAAGTAAGGTATCCACCCACCACTGTGCGCCGACATTTTCAAAGCTGGAAACATTGGTCTTTATCAGTTTTCAGAGTGCGGTTACGTAAATCAGTGGAACTCAATGTGGTTTGATGAGTCAATGGGGTGGAGACTGAGTTTCATTCAGTTCAGCTAGGCTGTTTAATGCCGTATCAGAAAAGAACATGGGTTGAATGTAGAACTGAAGACACACTCAGTGGATTAACCAACAGGAAAGTCTTCCATGTGAACCCCATGATCCAAAACTTAAGGATTGTGTGAGCTTCTAACAAAAGCAAAAGCAAAGGTCAAAAGGTCAGCTTTCTTAGATTTATTATCATGATCACCAGCCTCACCAGCATCATCATCATCATCAGCATCATCACCAGCATCACCATCACCATCACCATCACCACCAGCATCATCATCAGCAGCAGCAGCAGCATCACCATCACCACCACCAGCATCACCAGCATCACCATCCCCATCATCACCATCATCACCACCAGCATCACCAACATCACCATCACCACCACCAGCATCATCACCATCAGCATCACCATCATCACCATTATCACCACCAGCATCACCAGCCTCACTATCACCACCACCATCATCATCATCATCAGCATCACCATCATCACCATCATCACCACCAGCATCACCAGCATCACCATCACCACCACCAGCATCACCAGCATCACCATCCCCATCATCACCAGCATCATCAGCAGCATCACCAGCCTCACCATCACCACCATCATCATCATCATCATCATTATCATCACCAGCATCACCATCACCATCACCACCATCATCATCACCAGCATCACCAGCATCACCACCATCATCATCCCTACTGGCATAATAATAGGAATACTAGTAGTAATACACATGCATGGAGTACTTACAATATGCCAGGCATTGCTCAAAGTGCTTTAGTGTTGCATTTATTAGGTAGGTGTTGTCACCGTGCCCATTTGACATATGGGGAAACTGAGGCTCACAGAGGTAAATAATTGCCCACATTCACAGACTTGGGCTCAAGCTTGGCTCTTACTGGCCATCAAACCAATACACATACCCCCTATGCTTTCACTGAGTCCCAAGGAAACCAGTTCTAACAGGTAAGGTGTAGTAAGGTGCATAGGTCGCCTGGGTGGCTCAGTCGATCGAGCACCTATTTCGGCTCAGGTTCTGACCTCATAGTCTGTGAGGTCTGGGCTCTCTGCTCTCTGGTCAGAGCCTGCTTCAGATCCTGCTTCAGATCCTCTGTCCCCCTTCTATCCTTCTCTCTCTCTCTGCCCCTCTCTCATTCACATGCACTCTCTCTCTCTCTCTCAAAAAAAAAAGAGATGACTGATGTGTACAGCGCACTTTCTTTGTTCAGATAAGAAGTACCTCCAAAGCAAACTTGTAGGTGAGTGGTGTGCAGATTTGGCTACAGAGGAGGCGGCGGACCAATGTGATTAAGGAGCCACATCTCTCTGCAAAGGAAGAAACTAATTATCCAACTTTCGCTCTCGAAGGGGTAACCAGGGAGGTCACAAGGCACCAGAGATCGGGGCTGATGACTGTAACCCAATGAGGGTCAAAGGGAATGTTTTTTGTTTGTTTTTGTGAGACAGAGCAAGAAAACGTGAGTGGCAAAGGACAGAGAGACAGGGAGAGAGAGAATCCCAAGCGGGTTCTGCACTGTCAGCTCAGAGCCCGATGCGGGGCTTAAATCCACGCAGCACGAGGTCATGACCTGAGCCAAAAATCAAGAGTTGGACACTTAACCAATTGAGCCACCCAGGTGCCCCTACGAGGGCATGGTTTTAGCACAGCCTGGTCTCGTTGTGCACTGGAGAATAACGGTAGGCATGGCAGTGTGACTCAAGACGGGATCTAATAGGCCCAGAGAAGGACTCCGCTGTTCCCCCTTGAGCGGTGATGTCCGCGGCCGCAAGGGGCCATGGCAACAGCCCTGAGAAGTTCTAGGGCTTCTAGACCGTCGTGACGGGGCCGGGGAGGGAGAAGTCTCAAGAGGAAGAGACTGGACTTCATGAGAAAAAAGCAAGTGGGGGGGGCTGAATGAAAGTGATGTCATCATGTTTACGCTTCAGGCTGGTAGAGCAGGTTGGACTGACCAGTAACAGTGAAAATGGCACTGGGGACACAATGACCCTTGACTAAGTTTTAATAGTTCTGCTCTTAAACGTAGATAGACCAACTTCAGGCAAGCCAAGGTTGGATTTAACAGCCAGCTCTCAGGACCTTTTGTCAGGGTCTTAAGGAACCTTCCAGCCCCACACCTCACCACCCAGGTGGGCCAGTGTGGAGCTGGCCTATCGTAACCAACCGTCAGCTGTACACGGAGACAAACAACATTCAAGGTGTAAAAACACAACCATAACAACGTACAGCCCCTGAGTTCATTCAGCTTCATTCCACAACCACCCTTCCCGCCCCCTGGCACACACGGCAGAGTGAATACCGGAAGGCTTGTCCTCAACCTGAGAAGGGCTGCATGCGGAATGTTCTCTCAGGTGGCCACTCTGCTCCTGGTTCCACTGGCTCAGAACGTCTGTCTTTGCTCACATTTAATCCACCCAGTCAAGCAGAATGAGTCTCCTGAATCAACGTTCCAGGGTCACACAACTCTTGTCCCCACAATGGTGACTGGAGCGTGAGACATGCGTGGTCTTCTCTTTCGACGGGGGCCGCCTTACTGCCCTGGGGTCTACTTTTCTCTACTCATTTTACTCTTCCAGTCTCCTAATCCCTCCGCGCCTCTCCAGTATGAACCAAGGGCTCACCTCGTTCCTCCCAGAACAGGTGGGAGCTAGCAGCTGTCAACTGCCTTAACCAACCCACCCTTACCTTCTGTGGGGCCTGAGGGAACATTCTGTAGTGAAGACTTTTACTCTCTCTCCCAACCTCCACCCACCTTCAACCCGCCCCCCCACAAATCCACAGAGCAAAGGGCCTCACACACCCGTATGTTGACTGCAGAAGGTGGGGCAGCCCCGACCCATATCCGTGGTCTGTCTACACTCGCTGCAAAGGGCCGCTCCTTTGCCACCCCTCAGACCAGTGGTGAGGCTGGTCCTCAGGAGGAGGGCCACACAGACCCTGGGTTCTGGAGTCCCAGGCACCCCAGCATGTTCTAGAAGGGGATGCATGACTCTGGGTGGGCACACTCCCTTGCACCACGGAGAGGGATAAACATGGACGACTAGAGGGGTTCCTGTGAAATGTGGGGTGGACGAGTGGTCTCAGCCTTGCCCCCGCCGGGGGCCCCTCCGTTCCCAGTGCAGCAAGTCTTCCTACATCTGTGCCCACCCTCCCCCGCACACCCCTCCTGTGCAACGGGGGATGGGTTCTCTTCTCGGACGCTGGGACCTCCCCCCTGGGTCCCTCGTTCGGAACTTCGGATCCGGGAGAGGAGGGAGGCGAGCGAAGAAAGCCCTGGGCTTGGGAATGGGGGGGGCGAGGCTTCAGTTCCTGTCCTGCCACCCACTGGCCAAACCCATGTTTCCTCACTCGCAAGTGGTGGTGACAATGCTTGCCTGGTCCTCCTGCTGTAGCCACCACCAGGGTCACAGGCGATAGTCCAGGGAAGAGTGCTCCCAAGCTGGACGGTGTTGGAAGCCTAAGGAGACCGTATCACTCCCGGCTGCTCTCCTGACTCGATACAGCTTAGAGAAGCCAGTGCCTGGGGCTTGGGAAAACAGCTTCTCTTGGCCTTGGCTAATGTCTTAGAGAATCCCAAGCAGGCCTCACACTGTCGGCGCAGATCCCAACACAGGGCTTGATCTCATGAACCATGCGATCATGACCTGAGCTGAAATCAAGAGTCAGATGCTTAACGGACTGAGCCACTCAGGCGCCCCTGGGAGTGGGGAGCTGAGATTCTTGAGTAACATGTCCTATAAAAGAACCAAATGCCATTATCTAAAGGAGATTTTACTATAATCCTTTAGAAGAGCAGCCTCAGAATGGTAGGTCAAACTCACCCACAAAGCTGAGTTAATATTAGTTTCTTTTTTATCTTATAAAAATTTAAAAAACTTCTATTTCAAATATAGCCTGTGAACAGTCACCAAGAGCAGGAAGATGTAGACAGGACTAGTGAGATCAAGGGTAAAGGCAAAATGAGATTCAAATAACAGTTGGTTTTCTTGGCTCCTATGGCCGTCTAGCTAAGAAGGGTTCTTACGTTTTTAAAGAGTCAGAGGAGACAGAAAATAATAATAAAAAAGAATATATGTGACAGAGACTATAACTACCTTTAAAGCCTAAAATATGTAGTGTTTAGCTCTTTTCAGACAAGGTTTGCCAACCTCTACCCAAAATGACTGAAGGACTCTTTTCCCCGCCCTTTGACAGTCCTGCACTGGATCATCTCCCATCAGCCTTGCACCCAAGTCTGGGGTGATGTATATGGGACTCAGACCAGACATCATCTGAGAGGCCATCTGGGGACAGACTTATCAAAAGGGCTAAGAGTAGCCTCTGAACCCGAGCACAGGATCCTAAGTGATTTTTCAAGGGGAAGCGTCAAAGGGACCACGGCACACTTTTAGACTCAAGAGAGGTTGCACAAGTCCAGCTCAAGGAGACTTTCAAGTCACCGATGTCTTGTTTACAAGGTCAGGCCAGAAGAGGGGATGGGTTTCCTGGTCGTCACTCATGATCAGGGTCGTGTGGTCTTAGGGAACGTGCAGCTGCTAGGCCTTTGGTAGCCATCTGTAATTCTTGGCTACGAAGTCTATCTTTGGCTCCAACAGTCAGGAGTCAAAGCAAGGCCACACGGCCTTGGAGAAGGTGGCACCTTCATCAGTTGTAGCGTCCAACATCACAAAGCCAGTGTGTCCAGAACCTCCCCTCTGGGTCTTCTACCAAAGATCCTTCGGTTCATCCTTCGGGCTTCCCCCACTGCAGAGGGGTCCTTCGTCTTGCTCATGGCCTTGGGATAACGGGTGTCACAGCCCATCCCCTCGGGCCGATCCCTTCACACTTACCTTCAGTCCTGGAAGGAGGACCTCTTTATGGTGAAACTGGATGAGCGTGATAGTCACAAGCACCACGACACTAAAAATCAAGACCACCAAGGCGATGATGGCTGGGGTTCGGGAGAGGGCCTTGAAGCCTAGGATGGAAAGACCCAGAAGACACATGAGGGGAAAGCAGGAACAAGGCACTGGCTTTCGTTTTAGAATCCGTGGTCTGGGTGCACCACTGCATGCCCATGTCACTTCGTCTGGCTTTAGGGAGGCCCGCACTTTCAAGCTGCAGTAGTTATGTTTCCTCCAGAGCGGGGACTAAAACACCGTTTGCGGAGAAGGTGTGCCTAGGTTAGTTTCTTGGCATCTCCCCAAACGCTGTCTGTGTATTATCGGTCAGCCCTGAGATGATTTACAATAACATTGATTTCAACGTAGATTAAAAAATACGGGTTTTCTGCTAAAGCAGGTGATATATTATTTCATTCAAAAATAACATCAGATGAATAAAAAGAAATGATTTCTATGCTTCAGGTATAGTCAAGGATTATAACGTTCAGTACTCAGTGACGTTCTGTCACAGAGACAGTAACATGTATGAATTTCTAAAATGTTTGAGTTCCCAGTAGGAAGTCAACCTCAGCCAATTTCCCTGTGTCTGTGGTGAAGGTTTAGGGTTTCACCTACATCTTCACAAACCCCAGTAACTACACCCCAAGCCACCTGTCACTCCCAGAGGGGTCATGTCATCTCTGGTATTTATATTTTAATCATAACATGTAAACTATACTAATTTAAAAGGAAAAAAATGAAGCTAACGAATCATCTTCATCTAAATACAGAGCCTCAGAATAAAGGTAAACTATATCTGTATTCTATAAAAGTATATGATTATCATAATGGACTAATGATTAATTAATATTGCTTCACTAGATCATTTGTAAATTTTTTTAATGTCTTATTTGTTTTTGAGACAGAGACATAGCATGAGAGGGAGAGGAACAGAGAGAGAGAGAGAGGGAGACACAGAATTCAAAGCCAGCTCCAGGCTCTGTGCTGACAGCTCAGATGTGGGGCTCGAACCCATGAATCATGAAATCATGACCTGAGCCAAAGTTGTACACTTAACCAATTGAGCCACCCAGGAGCCCCACCTACCTAGATCATTTTGAGCAGATATTTACTTAGGTCTTAACAAACCAGTATGGGCTAATGGAAATTTCATAAATATAGGTAGCAAACAGATTTTTTTCAAAGAAACAAACAAACGAATACTGTTCTATACCGAAATGAGTCCTCTCACGTGAAGTTCTAAAATAGGCAGGTGACAGAGATCAGAACAGTGATTGTCTAGAGGGTTGGGGCAGGAGGTCCCTGGGAAGGAGCACAGGGGCACTTCCTGGGGTAACAGAGACGTCCTATATCTTCACAGGATGGTGGGGTATATGGGTGTGCATTTCTGTCAAAATTCATCAAAACTTTCAAAGTCCTTTGAGGAAAACGTGAAAATCAAAGTAAACCAGCTCCTCAGGTAAAATTTCCCTTAAAGAAATATTTTAAAATACATTGCCTCATCCTGGGACCTCTGGGTGGCTCAATCAGTTTAGTGTCCAACGCTTGATTTCGGCTCAGGTCATGATCTCACGGTTTGTGGGTTCGAGCCCTGTGTCAGGCTCTGTGCTGACAGTGTGGAGTCTGCTTGGGATTCTCTCTCTCTCACTCTCTCTCTGCCCCTCTCCTGCTCGTGTTCTGTCTCTCTCTCTCTATCAAAATAAATAAATAAACATGACAAATATTAAAAAAAATAAATAGCCTCATCCTAAAAACATACCCTTTTGGAAGACGAGGGCACCCAAATTAGAGGCACAACTGAAAATCTATCCATTTCACTGTAAATAAACTATATTTAATTTTTTTAAACATAAAAATACATTCAGGGGCGCCTGGGTGGCTCAGACAGTTAAGCCTCCAACTTTGGCTCAGGTCATGCTCTCACGGTTCATGGGTCCAAGCCCCGCACCAGGCTCGGTGCTGACAGCTCAGAGCCTGCAGCCTGCTTCGGATTCTGTGTCTCCCTTTTTCTGCCCCTCCCCTGTTCATGCTCTGGCTCTCTCTCGAAAATAAATTAACATTAAAAAAAGATTAAAAAACAAAAACAAAAGTTACCATAAAAAAAAATACATTCAATTGAAATAATAGTCTTGGTAGAACTACCAAGACATAAGTGTAAACAGTGATCCCCAATTGGCTGCAATATGCTAAACACGAACATCACAGAAAGATGGCTGCACTCAGAGAGTCCCAACATGTCTGCTAGCAGTTGGGCATTTTATTTATTTATATGTATTTATTTATTTGACATAATTCACTGTCAAGAAAGCTAACATACAGTGTACACAGTGTGCTCTTGGTTTGGGGGAAGGGCTCCCTGATTCATCGCTTACACACAGCGCCCAGGGCTCATCCTGACCAGTGCCCTCCTCACTGCCCATCACATTTCCCCCTCCCCCCACTGCCCCATCAACCCTCAGTTTGTTCTCTGTATATAAGAGTCTCTTGGGGCGCCTGGGTGGCTCAGTCGGTTAAGCGTCTGTCCGGCTTTAGCTCAGGTGATGATCTCACGGTTCGTGGGTTCGAGCCCCGCGTCGGGCTCTGTGCTGACAGCTAGCTCAGAGCCTGGAGCCTGCTTCAGATTCTGTGTCTCCCTCTCTCTCTGACCCTCCTCTGCTCGTGCTGTCTCTCTGTGTCTCTCAAAAATAAATAAAAAACATTAAAAAAAAGGTCTCTTATGGTTTGCCTCCCTCTCTGTTTGAAACATTTTTACCCCTGCCCTTCTCCCCATGGTCCTCTGGCAAGTTTCTCAAGTTCCACGTGAGGGCAAATATCATATATCTGTCATTCTCTGACTTATTTCATTTAGCATAATACCCTCCAGTTCCATCCACGTTGCCACAAACGGCAGGATTTCATTCTTTCTCACTGCTGAGCAGCCTTCCACTGTCTATGCAAACCACATCTTCTTTATCCCTTCATCAGATGATGGACATTTGGGCTCTTTCCATAATTTGGCTATTGTTGAAAGCGCTGCTATAAACATCACCAATTGGGCATTTAAATGTAGATGAATTAACGGGGTGCCTGGGTGGCTCAATCGGTTGTGTCCAACTTTGGCTCAGGTCATGATCTCATGGTTCGTGGGTCGAGCCCCGAATCAGGCTCTGTGCTGACAACTCAGAGCCTGGAACATGCTTTGGATTCTGTGTCTCCCTCTCTCTCTGCCCCTCCCCTGTTCCTGCTCTGCCTCTCTCTGTCTCTCAAAAATAAATAAATGTTAAAAAAATGCAGATGAATTAAAATAAAATTAAAGACTCAGTTCCTCAGTCTCACTAGCTACATTTCAAGTGCTCTGTAGCCACACGTGGCTAGTGGTGCCACATTGCACGCTGCTGCTAGGGAGCATTTCCATCGCTACAGAAAGTTCTACTGAATGACAAATGTCCTATTCTAGAACGTTTACTTTTAGATCATACAACCTATGCTTTCCTCCTTCACTGTTTCTAGGAGACATTTTTCTGGAAAGAAAAAAGGTCATGTGTACACAGCCATATAGAATCAGGTTCCGCCTCAATATCTAGCTAGTGAGGCCTTCACGTAAAATGTCTCCGGAGAGCTCAGAACAGCCAACTCTTCTGGCCCCTTCTGAATTCCCCGAGGCACAGACACTTCCTGTTACTAAAGACGGTCACTTAATCCCTCATTCTCCTACCTTGTCACTGGGAGTGTAAACCAGCACCGGAGGGCAGTCTGTCAATATTTATCCGCTCTACAAAGGTGTGGGCCATCTGATTTGCAGTCCCCCTTCTGAGAATTTATCCCACGGAACTAGCCCCGGGTATGCAAAATGACTTATACCTACAGCTACTCACTGCAGAACTGCGTGTGATAGCACCCAGAGGCAGGCCAGCCACCGGGGAGTTGACCTTCAGAGCCCCTGAAAGGGTCCCAGATCACTTCCCGCTGGTTCCTGATAAAAGTGCATGAACTAGCCAGAAACCTGTAAGTGTCTGCATCAATGTTTAAAGAATATTCACATGTCAGAGTCAGGTTTAGAAGTTTAAGGCATTTCCCCCCTAACAAGACATGGTAGAACTTTAATTTGCCAAATTAAGCAATGTAACAAGTTCGTCTGATTTGTGGGGTTACAGTGTATGAGTTAAAATTTCAAAGTGTTTTGGGGGAAAACCTGGAAATCAAAGTAAACTACTATTTAGGTACAAATTCCTTCTACAAAACAGATGTGTATCCATTGCCCCTACTATCCTAAAATCATATCCTTTTGGACGACCAGAATACCCAGTTTCGGGACACGACCGAGGACCGCCTGTCCAGGGCGGGGACGGGGGATAGGTAAGCGGCCGGTGGCCACACAGCACGCTGGCCTCCCCAGTCCAGCGCGTCAGCAGTTTTCAGGTAAAAAGCTATGATTGCCGGAAGCAAACCTTTGCCCGGGCAGCCGTCACAAAGCAAAATGGGCCAGACGGGTCTCACTCATTTAGGGGATCGGCCCGGAGCTGTGCTGTCATTAGGAGGGAACAAACACTGCAATTACTAGGGCTGCTCTGCGAGCAACTGCAAAACGTGCTCCGGAGGCAGCCAGGGCAGGCGGCAGCGGGCAGTTCTGCACACGCGCCTCGGGATCAAGGGCAACAGCGCGGACCGAGGGTGGGGGTGGGGAGCGCGGGGTGCCTGCAGCAACACGGGTGGAAACGGGGGACGGGTCTAGGTGCCTTGCAATTCATCCCCAAATCAGCTATTCTGGAGCAAACTGTACACACAGCCTGGTAAGGGAATCCACCCAGGGCCAAATTAATGGATTACGCAAACCGGAAAAACCATGTAGGCGAAACATGCGTGTTAGTCCTTGTTTTGCACAGCTTTGATGAAAAGCATTGCTTGGACCTGAGGAACGCCCGGTGGCGAAAGCCTGGTGAGCGAATGAGGCTCAAACTGGAGAGCGCGAAGGCCTCGGCAGGGGACCCGCGTGCGAGGCGGGGCTGGGACTTGAGTCCACACCTGCTGCGGGGGTACTGACCTGCTGGCTCGCAGGGCTGGCGGCTCAGCGCGGCGAGCATCCTTCCACCAACTGCAGGGGAGAGAACAGAACGACGGGCTGTCCGTGGGCCCTGGCTGGGGTTCCCCAAACCGCGGCGTTAAACCCAATTCGGGGGCGCAGCTAAAGACCATCTGTCCGGGGCGGAAGGGGGTGACACGCGAGCCACGCCCCGGCCTCTTAATCCGGTTTTCAGGTTAGAAGGCTACGGATTACCTTAAGCAAGATAATCTCCCTCGTCCCAGGAGAGCCCGTCAGAAAGCAAGACCCGCTTTCAAACCCACTTCGCTGCTCCCAAATCAAAACCTCCTAGGGGGCGGATACACCCGGATCTCCGGACGGAGACCCAAAGCCAGGCTTAAATTCGAGTGTCACCTCCCCAGATGCAAGGAGATGAACGGGGTGGCCGAAACTGTAAACCGAGAGTTAAAAAAAAAAAAAAAACCCCAAGGCGTCAGTCATTTCCCGCGGGTCTCACACCCGCACACAGCGCCCTGGGCAGAGCGGGTCCTCAGTCCTCGCGGGGGGCTCCCGGGGGTCCCCGGAGCCTGATTCCGAGCTGCGGGCTGCAAGCAGCTGCAAGGGGGTCGTGGGCCCCCGGATCCGGCGCCCCAGGACCCGGGATCCAGCGCCCCCAATCCAGCGCCCCAGGACCCGGGATCCGGCACCCCAGGACACGGGATCCAGCGCCCCCGGATCCGGGGCCCCAGGACCCGGGAGGCCCCGCTGGGGAACCGCGTCTCCACTCGGCCAGGACCTCTGAGCGCCGGCGTACCTCCGGACCCACAGGCGCGCTCGGTAAAGACGCGGCCACCTCTCCCCGCGAGGCAGGGGCCGCCTCCCCGCTGCCCGAAGGCCCCTCCCAGCTTCCCTCCGCGGGGTCCGACTCCGTCTCCTCCCCCCCCCC
>NC_043704.1:149820457-149873775 GCF_006229205.1 Suricata suricatta
GCGGGGCCGGGGAGGGGCGGGGCTTCCGCGGCCGGCGCCGCCCCCTCCGTGGGGTCACGGCCCGCACCTCTTCCACACCTCCGTCCTTCCAGGGCCCTCCATCCCCATCCCGCCGGACCTCCTGGAGAAGGCGAGGAGGGTGTCCACTGCCCGAGTCCCTCTTGCATCAACGTCAAGGCCAAGAGCCCTTTGATCTGTCTTTTGGTTTCCTCCAGCCTCACCGCAAGCCCAAGTGGAGGGGGTGTGGAGGCAGGGTGGCGCTCCGTGGGGCGGGCACAGGTGATAGAAACGGAAAATGGACAAATGACATACACTGGCCAAGTCACCAAACAAGTATAAATGGCCAGTGAACATGGCAGAGATGCTCAATCTCATTACTTATCCCAAAATTGCCAATTAAAACTTTGACATCTCTGGGGCGCCTGGGGGGCTCAGTCAGTTGAGCATCTGACTCTTGATTTCAGCTCTGGTCATGATCCCAGGGTCGTGGGATCAAGCCTCGTGTGGGGCTCTGCACTGAGCATGGAGCCTGCTTGGGATTTTCTCTCTCTCTCTCTCTCTCTCTCTCTCTCTCTCTCTCTCTCCACCCCCCTTTTTTTCCTCTCCCCATTCACACTCTCTCTCTCTAAAAAAACAAAACAAAAAAATCTTTGACTTCTTTAAACAAGATTGTTCTTGATGTATCAGTTTCACAAAGCGATAAACACGGCGGTGGTGCGGGGTGTTGGAGAAGGTGTGGGGGAAACAGTCCCTCTTTAAGCTTCCGGGAGTCGACATGCCCAGCTTCCCTCCCACCTCCCCACCTGCTCTCTAGATGCTTTGTGCTGGTTTGTGCTCCGGTCCCACGAGTTTCTCAAGACTCTGTCCGGGCCCTCTTTCGTCCTCACCCTGTCCCCCTTTCTTGGCAATCTCATCCATGCCGGTGGCTCCCATTCTGGTCACAGAGCCTCTTTTTTAAAGTTTATTTATCTTGAGAGAAAGGGAGAGAGCAAGGAAGAGTGGGGGAGGGGCAGACAGAGAATGAGAGAGAGAGAGAGAGAGAGAGAGAGAGAGAGGATCTCAAGCAGGCTCCACACCGTCAGCCCAGAGCTCAAGGCTGGGGCTCAAAATCACAAACCTGGAGATCATGACACGATCCTGATTTGGAGCTAGTCATGGGGCACCTGGGTGGCTCAGTTGGTTAAGCATCCGACTTCGGCTTAAAGTCATGATCTCACATTTGTGGGTTCGAGCCCCGCGTTGGGCTCCGTGCTAACAGCTCAGAGCTTGGAGCCCGCTTCAAATTCTGTCTCCCTCTCTCTCTGCCCCTCCCCCACTAGTTCTGTCTCTAATAAATAAACATTAAAAAAAAAAAGAGACGTTCAACAGACTGAGCCCCCCACCGAGCCCCCCAGGTGCACCAAAGCCTCTTAAATGCCAGGTCCTACTCAGGCTTTTCCTCTTGAGCCATGGACCAAGAGAACGGCCTGTTAGATTTCTGTGGCTTCTTTTGGGTGTCCTAGAGACAGCTCAGATTCGTAGGGCTCCAGCTGAGCCCCTGCCCCTCCGCCAGCAAACCATCCACTTCTCCCGCAAGTCTTGTCTCTAATGGATGGGACTGTGGGTGGGCCCCTCGCTCATTCAAGTGCGCCAGCCAGAAAGCGGGGGTGCCCTTTGCTGGTCACCCCCTCCTCCCTCATCATCAACCAGTCGCTAAGTATGCTGACTCTACCCCGGGTTACCCCCCAGTGCGGGCCCCACCCTCACTGCTACCGCGTTAGGGGCAGGGCTTCCCGTCTAGGCACTGTTTGTATTTCAGGCCAGGTAGTTCTTTGGTGTGGGAGCAATCATGAGTACTATAGGATGTTTATTGAGTAGTGGCCCTGACCTTCGCCTGCCAAGCGCCAGTAACATCCTTGCTAACAGCGTGACTATCAAAAGCACTTCTAGAAACTGCCAAGTCTCTTCCGAGGAGGTACCTCTAGACTGAGCTATGGTTCTCTTTCTCCTGCATGTTGGCAACAGTCCCACTTGGCGCTCGGTGTCTACTTCCTCCCCTTCAGATCCATTTTTCCCACGACCACCAGCTTCATCTCTTCAAAATACAAATCTCCCTGTGTCAACCCCTCCTTACCAGTCGCTCCTGTGCTGTCCGTTCTTCAGTCGATGCAGATTTAAATCCTTAGTGTGACCCAGAAGGCCCTGAGCTGTGTGGTGCCCGCTTCCCTCTCCAATCTCTTTGAGCCATATCCTTCTCACTTTATACCAGAGGACATCCTGGCCTTCTTTCAGGTTTTCAAAGATGCCACAGGGCCTTTGCATGGAATTTCCTTTCCCTGTCGTGTCTGCCTCTTCTTCCAGCCTTTCCTAATTAGCTCCTGTTTAGGCTTTCATTCTCAACTCAGAACTTCATTCATAGCTCCCGACCCTCCCCGGTCTGGGTCACATCCAACATGGGTCCCGACCCTCCTCGGTCTGGGTCACACATCCAACATGGGTCGGGCCCTCTGTGGCACGCTTCCTCACCAGGCATTCCTTTCCTTTGGTTAGTGTTTTATTATAACTGTCGGCTGAGTGGCGCCTGCTGCCTCCCACCAGGAACAGGGTCCCAGGATGTCAACCCACTGCGTAGTTCACAGGTGTCAAGGTTGCCAGGAAAGACATGACTCACTTGGGTGGAATGACACTTGACTCGCCAGAGGAGAGACATCAGGATCGGCTTCAATAGCCAGCGTGCGGCCCCTGTGCTCTGCGGGTCGTCACCTCACAGCCAGCATAGTGACATGGTCTGCGCACCCCCCACTTGGCACTGCAGGCCAAGGATGCCGTGCCGCACACTCCCCCCACGGGGTCTGAAATACAGAAGCAGAAGTCGTGCCTGAGGGCCTTTGACCACACTTACACAGGACGAAGAACTCTGTCTGCTCAAACATGGGGCAGGAAGAGATATTCCCGAGCTGAGAGCTATATGCAGCACAGGTCATAAGGGCTCTTCTTCTCTTTGTGAGGGAATGTTCCAGGCCCAGGGCCGCCCTCCTACGCAGGAACCTGGAGGCTGCACATGACCGCCTTGCCCAGGGGTGATTTCCGAGCACTCTGTTCCTGCCCACTAGCCGGCGAGCCCCACGCCCGGAGGAGCCATGCTCTTCCCACTCACCATTGTGTTCGCAAAGTCTAGCACCGTACACCTGATTCGCACTCAATAACGCGTTGCACAAACAGGATGCTCTTGTACACATGAAGGGTGTCAACCCTTTGACTGTCTTACGTGACAAACACTTGCCCCTGGGTTTCCATTTAAGATTGGACGTGTCCACAGCGACTGCTCTATGTTGAAGATTTGGAGTATCTGAGTCGACGAGAGCAGATCTCAGTGAAGACTGTGCACAACTAACACGGATGTAGACCAGAGCGAAAACCGGGTTATCCAGGAGAGCGTGCTGTTGGGGGAGTCTGGCTTCGAGTCCTAACTCTGCTAATCACCAGCAGATACCTGTCCCTGCGCACATCTCTAGGTTTCTGAGATCTTCAGTTTTATGTTCCGTGAAATGAAGGTTCCGGGTGGAACAGGACAGTCTACGATTCCATTATTTTTGAAAACTCAAGGCTGAGGATGTACATTATTAGCACAGTTTGGAGACCAGGGGAGACCAAGAGTAGAGATCTGAGCGTGCAGTCTTGGGGTGGAGGTCGTATCGCCAGGGGTGATGAAGAACGCACGAGGAGGACCCGGAGCAGGTGTGTGTGTCCCCGTGCCCCAGACAACCCGAATTCCTGCGGTCCTCCCCTCTACCGCTTCAGCCAAACCTACGTTCTATTGAAATTCATTTCCTCGTTTTCCCGGATGTCCTTTTGTTGATTTAGCAAACTTAATAAAGCAGGAGGAATACGTTTTCTCTGAATTTATGACTTTTGTAACATTTGTATTGTTTTCGTTGGTGAAGGGCTATAGACAAAGATCATTTCCACTGTTCTGGGTTCACCAGAGCAACAGACTCAACAGGGGATAGAGAGATCGATCCATCAATCAGGCAATCAATGGTGTGGCTATGGAGGTTGAGAAGTCCCAGGATCCACACTTGACAAGCTGCAAACCCAGGGGAGCCGATGGTGTATTTCTAGTCTGAGCCAAAGGCCTGGGGACCCGGAGAGCTGACGCTGTCAGTTTCAACTTGAGTCCAAGTCTGGAGACCGGAGAAGACGATGGCCTTGCTCCCACACAGGCAGAGTGAACTCGCCTCGCTGTGCCATCTGGGCATGTGATGATACGGTCAAGCTGACGTGTAAAATTAACCCTTCTCAAACCCAATTGCCTTTTCCTTCATTCTGATCCTGGCCCGGGTCCAGGTCTTGCCTGGGTGGTGTCACGCCAGCAAGCCATTCTTTGCAATAGAAGTTCTGGGCAGGGAAAAGCCTTGTCCTAACCTGCTTGGGCAGAGACATTCAGGAAGACTGACAGATGTGCTTTGTGGCGATGGCTCAAGAGTCCCATCTAGGAAGGAGAAGAGGCAAATCTGGAACCAGATCAGTGAAATTAAAAAGTGAGCCCATTGTGAGCATCTGGGCTACCCTTGCCCTTAGGTAGCTCCCTGCAGGTTCTACGGTCCCAGACCTGCCCCAAGCCGGCCCCCCCTGGGGTGCAGCCGAGTTTGACGCTACAGCTTCCCTCCCCCTTGACCTTCCTTCTTTCTTTCTATATTTATTTTATAGAGAGAGAAAAAGTGGGGGGGTAGAGAGAGAACAAGGGAGGGAGGGGCAGAGAGAGAGGGAAACAGAACCCAAAGCAGGCTCCAGGCTCGGAGTTGTCAGAACAGAGCCCGATGCGGGATTCAAACTCACAAACTGAGATCATGACCTGAGCCAAAGTTGTACGCTTGACCAACTGAGCCACCCAGGCACCTGGATCCTTTTCCTCCTAACCTCATGAGCCCCCTCACCGGAGCAGGCCAGCATATACCACTTCACTCCTCCTTCCCATGCTGGTCCCATTTTCCATTCTTGTAACAAATTAGACTCAGTGCCCTCTGTATTCCAGGCACTGGGCTAGGCGCCGGGGCTGGGCAGGAAATGAGTCGGGTTGAGTCGCAGGGCTGAGTTTCCCCTCCCTGTGGTTCACACCCCCCTCCCAGCCCTGCTATCACAGATCGGCCTGCTGCCGCAGCCTTCAGGAATCTTCCCTCCTCTCCCCTCTTAGCCCTCTTACTTTTCACTCTTGTTTGTCTTGGGGCCATGGACCCCTTGCCAGGCTGGTGAATCTTATGAACATTCTCAAAATCATTTTTTTTAATGTATGAAGAGAAACAGAATTATGATGGAAACTTTCATGTTAAAATGCTTTTTTGAAATGTTTAAAAAAATCAAATTTGGGACAGGGTATATATGTGAGTTTTAAATTTTTTAAACATATTTATTTATTTTTGAGAGAGAGAGAGAGAGCACAGGCGAGGGGCAGAGAGGGAGACACAGGATCTGAGGCAGGTTCCAGGCTCTGAGCTGTCAGCACAGAACCTGGTCTAGGGCTCGAATCTACGAACCAGGAGATCATGACCTGAGCCAAAGTCAGATGCTCTCCCTACTGAGCCACCCAGGTGCCCCTATATATGTTTTTTTTAAATCAGCTTATTAAGTAATGAGATCCAGCAGCAGATCTAAGGGTATTTAAAGACATCTCCCACAACTATAATGTGATATGAAGATATCTGTGGTTTGGGTTGGTGACAGAGAAAGTCACAGTTCCTGCCAATAGCATTGTGTTTTGTTGATTACACTTAATGGGAGGAAATGTTCCATTTCCTGAAAACAAAGAGAAATCCCCCTCCCCACGCAAGGACACGAGCCCCCTGACTTCTGTCTGTGGACCTCAGGTTAAGAAACTGCCAGACTGGGGCGCCTGGGTGGCTCAGTCGGTTAAGCCTCCGACTTCGGCTCAGGTCAGATCTCACGTTCGTGGGTTCGAGCCCCGCGTCAGGCTCTGTGCTGACAGCTAGCTCAGAGCCTGGAGCCTGCTTCCAGTTCTGTGTCTCCTTCTCTCTCTGCCCCTCCCCCTCTCATGCTCTGTCTCTCCTGTATCAAAAATTAATAAAACATTAAAAAAATTAAAAAAAAAAAAGAAACTGCCAGACTGATCTCAGAACAGAGGTGTGGGTTTCCTGATTAAAATCTTTTGCGGGTTTATTCATTCAACCGTGATCTCTCACTGCCTGCTGAAATAAACCCAAATTCAGCCCGGGATTCAGAGACTTGCTTCTACCAGTTGATTTTTTTTTGTCTACCTTGAATAAAATGACATAAATGGTCTGTATATGCTCTTCTTTTACCACATGCTTTGTCCCCGTCAAGAGTGTTTCCCCTGAGGGTTACCTGTTATCTATACATTTCGTTAGAAGTAAGCCGTATACTATTTTATTAAACAGTACAGTTTACTCATGGTTTTCCATAGTTAGGATATTTGCCTTGTTATCATTTTGCATTGTTTGTGAACGATGTATTGAGTTTACTATTGTTATTTTTAAATGAATACTTTTTAAATTCGAATATGTTGAATATTGGTAACTAAAACCCATGAAAATAAAAGCCCTTTGGGTTCCTGAGAATTGTTCTAGGCCAACTCTGCATGAGCCACAGATGGGCACACACTAAGCCCTTTCTTAATAGGGGGCCCTATTGATGCCCAGGACCAGGTGGGCATGGGTAGACCCAACCAACGCCTTTCAGGTGGACTGAGATTTAGAAATAAGTGCTTGGGGCGCCTGGGTGGCTCAGTTAGTTAAGTGACAGACTGGCTCAGCTCATGATCTCATGGTCTGTGAGTTCAAGCCCCGCATCGGGGCTCTGTGCTGACAGCTCAGCCTGGAGCCGGCTTTGGATTCTGTGTCTCCCTCTCTCTTTGCCCCTCCCCTGCTCACACTCTGTCTCTGTCTCTTCTTTCTCTCAAAAATAAACATTAAAAAAAAGAAAGAAACATGTGTTTCCCTGGGGAACCAATTTTAATTGTAATCTTTCTCCGTTTTTTTAATCCCTTGATTTCAGGGCATGAACTTCTGCACTCCTAGCTGGAATATGGCCAATTTCCTTTTCCACGTGACTGGCTTCACTGGATCTTTTTTCTGCCTGATTGGATTCTGCATTTTTTCACTAGTCTTCTTGGCTGGCTGGCAGCCACCACTCCCTTGTCATTTCATCTCGGTCCTCTCTGCAGTGCGCCTCATTTGCCATCGCGGCTGGTTTTGCCCTTATTTTTATTACTTCCTTCTTTCCACTTTTTAATTTGTCATTGTCCATTTTCTAACTTCTTGAGCCAAAGGGTCACTTTATTATTAAAAGAAATTATTGAGGCGCCCAGGTGGCTCAGTGGGTGAAGCGCCTGACTCTTGATTTTGGCTCAGGTCACGATCTTATGGAGACTGAACTCTGGGTCCAGCCCCGCACTGACAGCAGGGAGCCTGCTCGGGGTTCTCTGGGTCTCTCTGTCTCTGTCGCTGTCTCTCTCTCTCTGTCCCTCCCCTACTTGAGCACAAGCATGCTTGCACTCTCTCTCTCTCTCTCTCTCTCTCTCTCTCTCTCTCTCTCTCTGCCAAAATAAATAAATAAACCTAAAATAAATTCCTGTCTTTGCTGACTATTCTCTTTACTCCAATGGCCACTGGGGCCGTGTTCCACATGTTTTCACCAGTTATTATTCAGCTTGAAGTATTTTATGGGTTCTATTGTTTTATTCTTTGACCCATTGGTTTTTTTTTTTTTTTTTTTTTTCAAGATGCATCTTCTTAGTTTCCATAAGGATGACATTTGGGAGCTAAAGTTTTATAACTGATTTAGAGTTTTATTGGACTGTAGTTAGATGATCCCTGTGCAGAATACGAATCTTTCAAGGTTCTTAAGATCCCTTCTGTGACCCTGCCCTTGGTCAATTATATATTTTAGTGAACTTGAAGAGACTGTTTTTAAAGTTCAATGTAGAAGTGTGTTTGTATGAAGTCAAATTCCGGGCTTTGGTGGGCAGCTCTGTGAGTCCCAACAGATGCGTGGAGTCAAGTCACTACCTACCATGATGGAAACAGAAAGGTTCCGTCGCCTTCACTGTCTGCCTCGCCCCCTGCCCCCAGCTCCTGGCCATCTCTAAACTGTTTGCTGTTCCTTGAATTTTGCCTCTTGTAGCCATATTAGTGGACATATAGGTATGTAACCTCTTGAGTCTGGCTTCTTCTATGCAGGTAACGTGCTTGAGATTCAACCACATTGTTACATGTAACACTGCTTCATTTCTTCTTATTGTTGAGCAATATTCCACTGTGCAGCTTTCCTACAATTCCTTTTTCCTTCCACCAGCTGCAAGAAATTGGTGTGGTTTTCAGGAACTCTGAATATTTTATTTATTTTTTTAAGTTTATTTATTTGTTTCCAGAGGGCGGCCCAGGGTCAAAGAGAGAGAGAGAATCCCAAGCAGGCTCTGCACTGTCAGCACAGAACCCCATGCGGGGCTCAAACTCATGAACCACGAGATCATGACCTGAATTGAAACCAAGAGCCGGACGTGTAACTGAATGAGCCACCCAGGCACCCCAGGAATGTATGTTTCAAATTGTCGGGACTAGAATTCTCTCCCTATTTTTTTAAAGGAAGCTTATTATGTTGTTTGAATTTGCTGTAGACTTAGAAAATTCTTGTCCATTGCATCCCTCGCATTCTGGGAGAGAGATGTTAAAACCTCCTGCTGCGATAGTGTATGTATTTGTTGTTGTCTCCCTATGAGCCCTGTGGTATTTTCTTTACATGCTGGAAAGCTTATGTGGGTAGATTCAGATAGCTACAGGACTGCCACACCTTCTAGATGAATTATTTGCTCTACCATTATGCAAACCCCCTTTCATGCTTACTAGTGCCTTTGTCTTAAAGCTCCCCCCCAACCTCCTTTTTAGGTAGGCTCCATGCCCAGTGTGGAGCTCAACGTGGGACTTGAACTCACCACCTGAGATCAAGACCGGAGCTGAGATCAAGAGATGGACACTTGTCGTGCCTGGGTGGCTCCGCCGGTTGAGCATCTGGCTTCGGCTCAGGTCATGACCTCACGGTTCGTGGGTTCTAGCCTCACGTCGGGCTCTGTGCTGACCGCTCAGAGCCTGGAGCTGCTTCTCATTCTGTGTGTGTCTCTGGGTGCACCTGGCCACATGCCAGGAGGGTGTCTTGTCCCCAAGTTCACTATGTGCGGAACATGTCTGGATCTTGCCTTATGTTTCCTCCCTCTGTGTCCTTTATTATCTCCTTTATAATGAATCAACAAATGTGTTTCCCAGAGTTCTGTGGGCAGTTATAACAAATTACTGAACGTGAGTAGGGGGTGTGGGCACTCCCAGTTTGTAGCCAGAGGCACGCAGCCTGACACCGGGGGTGGGGGCAGGCCTGCAGGAGGAAGCCCCAGCCTGGGGGGTCAGTAGTTAGTGTCATAACCGGACTCTAGGACACCCAGTCAGTGTCTGGAGAGTTGGAAAATTAGTGTGGAGGAAAGCCCTCCCACATTTGGTGTCAGAAAGAGTAGAAGAATAGAGGCGATGTTTTTTCTTTTAGTTACTCGTTAACATGTACCCTTGATCGAACAAAGACGTAAAATGCATGCTTGATGAAGGTAATCGGTAACTATTTTAGCCCCAAACAATGTACGACCCTTAGATGGCAATCACTCTGTTCCCGGCTTCCGACGGTCACTTTTGTCGCCATGCATTCATTGTGTCAGCTCGAGTCACCGTAACAAAATGCCACAGACTGGGCGGCTTAAACACCAGGGATCTATTTTCTCACAATTCTGGAGGCCAGAAGTCTCTGGTCAAGGGGCTGTCAGGGTTGGTTTCTGGTGAAATCTCTCTTCCTGGCTTGACGGCGGCTCACTATGTCCTCACACAGCCTTTCCCCTGTGCATGGGCGGAGAGAGACAGAGAGCGAGAGAGAGACAGTGAGAGAGAGAGAGAAGGAGAAATCTATTTGGTCTCTTCTTTTCTAAAAAAAATTTTTCTTTAGTTTGTTTTGAGAGAGAGAGAGAGAGAGAGCGTGCACGCGTGCAAGAGAGGGGCAGAGCAAGAGGGTGAGAGAGAATCCCAAGCAGACTGTCAATGTAGAGCCTGATGCTGGGCTTGAACTCACAAACTGTGAAGTCATGACCTGAATGGAAATCAAGAGTCAGGGGCACCTGGGTGGCTCAATTGGTTAAGTGTCCAACTTCGGCTCAGGTCATGATCTCACGGTTCGTGGGTTCGAGCCCTGCATTGGGTTCTGTGCTGATGGCTGACACAGAATCTGTCTCCCTCTCTCTCTGCCCCTCCCATGATCATGCTCTGTCTCTGTCTCTCAATGATAAATAAATGCTCAAAAAAAAATTAAAAACAAACAAAAAACCTAACTGTGCCTGATATCCAACCCTAGTGATTTTGACGTAAGTGAACTGGAGTTAGTATTGCTACCATATTATCCTTACAGTTGTGTTTTTCACTTCCTCAGAAGGAATGACTTTTCTAAAATAAGCTTTTTATTTTAGAATGGTTTTAGTTTCACAGAAAAGTTGCCAGCATGTCACAGAGTTTCTGTAGTCCTCATATCCAGTTTTCCCTAACGTTAACTATACTATGGTACCTTTCTCACAACTAATAAACTGATTTTGATACATACTTATGAATTCAAGCCCATATTATTCAGATTGACAGTTTTCCCCTGACGTCCTTTTTCTGACCCAGGATCCCATCCCGGATGCCATATTACATGAGGCCATCGTGTTGTTTTCAGGCTCTTCCAGACCATGACCATTTCTTGGTTTCCTAATTAAAAATTTTTTTTCCTGTTTTTTGTTTATTTATTTTTGAGAGACAGAGAGAGACAGCGCGAGCAGGGGAGGGTCAGAGAGAGGGGGGGACACAGATTCTGAAGCAGGCTCCAGGCTCTGAGCTAGCTGTTAGCACAGAGCCCGATGCGGGGCTCGAACCCACAAACCGTGACATCATGACCTGAGCCAAAGTCGGATGTTCAACCAACTGAGCCCCCAGGTGCCCCTTGGTTCTCCTCACTTTTGATGACCTTGACAAGGTTGAGAAGCACTGGGCGCGTGTTTTGTAGATTATCCTTCATCTGGGTTGCTGTCATATTTGTAAGATTTAATAGGTGGAGGCAGAGATGGGAGGACAAAGAGACCACGTTATGGAGCCAAGAAGGCCTTTATTGGGATCTGCAATTCCCGGGCGAGGTTCCGTGACTCTGGAGCAGGGAGTCAGGGAAGTCGTGCCTGATATGGGAGAGCAAGGTATTTTATGGGTGCAGGAGTTCCGGGTTTGAGCTCAGGTGGGCTGATAGCCACGTAGGGGCATCTTTGGACGGTGGCAGGATTCAATTGGCTGTTCGCTTCGGTGGGGAGGGGGATGCTGGAATTCCATGGTGAGGCTTTACAGTTTGAGATAGTCCAGATTGAGAGTGGGGGTCGTCAGTCCTGGTGGCGCCTGGATCTGTTATCTGATCTGCAATAAAATGGCCGCTGGTGCTTTTCAAATGGCTCGGGTCATCCCAGGTCTGCAGGTGGGGGGTGTCAGTGCGCGCAGCTCTCCACGGCAGAGTGGCCGCTCAGCTGCCTTCCCATGGCAACTCTTACAGTATTCTCATGGTCAGACAGGAATTATAGGTTTGGGGGAGGAAGACCACAGGGGAGAAATACCCTTCTCGGCAGGTCATATTAGAGGTACCAGCTGTCAACATGACTGTCACCGATGATGTTGACCTTGAGCACCTGGCTGGAGCATGTTCATTAGTTCTACCCAAATGTACTCTTCTTTTCTTTTCTCCGCTGTGTGCTGCTTAGAAGGAAGTCACTATGAGCGTCCTGCACAGAAGGGTGAGAAGTTCTGTTCCACATCCTTGGGGGCAGAGCACCTACATGAATTATTTAGAAGTCTTCTGTACAAGAGATTTAGCGACTTATTTTTTCATTCGATTGTTATGTCCACCAGTGTCTTTGTGTTCCATTGTTTCTTTTTAAATGGATTTTATTATGGAAATTTTAACCACATACAAAAACGAAGAAAATAGTGTCATGAGCTCCTATAAGTTAGTTTCAATAATTAACACTTTGTTGCTTCCATATTCCTCGGCCAACACTTTTTTCTGTTATATTTTTTAAATTAGTATGTGTTGTACCATATCCATGATCTCTTTTATTTGATTTTTTAACATGTTTTATTTTATTTATTTTTGAGAGAGAGAGAGAGAGAGTGTGTGTGTGTGAGGGTGAGCAGGGGAGAGGCAGAGAGAGAGGGAGACAGAGAACCCCAAGCAGGCTCCGCGCTGCCAGTGCAGAGCCCAACACACCGCCCCCTCCCACGAACCATGTGACCATGACCTGAGCTGAAATCAAAAGTCAGATGCTTAACCACCTGAGCCACCCAGAAGCCGCTCTGCTATATTTTTTAAATTAATTAATTAATTAATTTGTTTACTTATTTATTATTTAGTGATTCATCACTTACATATAACATCCAGTGATCATTATAACAAGTTCCTTCCTTAATACCCATCACTGTTTTATATTTTATTTCTTTACCTTAGGATTTTATTTATTTATTTATTTGAGAGAGAGAGTGTGCAAATATGCACAGGGGAGGGGCAGAGGGAGAGAGAGAATCCCAAGCACCCAGTGCGGAGCCCAACACAGGGCTCGATCCCACGACTCTGGGATCATGACCAGAACCGAAGTAAAGAGTTGGACACTCTACCGACCAAGCCAGACAGGCACCCTTGTTTTCTCTGTTTCTAAAATTAGCAACGTTTCTGTAAGAAAGAAAACATTATAATGGAAGAAGAAAGCATCTCTCTTCTTAGCCCAGCAAAGCCTTGGGTCCCCACCTTGCTCTCACCCAAAGACCTAAGTGTCCCCCCAGGAGGGCTGTGAGCCCTTGAATGTGCCCACCAACCTCCCCCCTCCAACACTGGAGTGGACAATAAAACTCAGGATTGTCCTTCTGGGAGCAAACAGTTCTGTTTCGTTTTTCATTTCGGTTCACCACTTTTTTTCTTTTTAAAAATGTCTTATTTATTTTTGAGAGAGAGACACAGGGAAAGCAGGGGAGGGACAGAGAGAGACACACACACAGAATCTGAAGAGGGCTCCAGGTTCTGAGCCGTCAGCACAGAGCCTGACGCGGGGCTTGAACTCGATAACCATGAGATCATGACCTGAGCCGAAGTTGGTCGCTTAACTGACGGAGCCACCTGGGCACCTCTGTTTCACCATCTTTAAATTTCACCTGGTAGTCATAGGATGGGGAAATTTACAAAACTTTTGTATAAAGGATTTGGTGTTTATGAGGCTTTACAATTCAAAAATGCACATATTGATGCCTTCCGGTACGGTAAGACCCAGTTCTATGCCCTGGACCTCTCTGGGCACCTAACGGTATTTTGCCTTACAATGCCCCAAATAAGCCACAGTTAGAGGTTTATCACTCTTTCTACTACTACTTCTACAGACACAGTGGGGCTGTGTGTCACTTACCCACCTCCCCTCCGGGTCCCCACCTCCCCCAGTCCGGTTGCAGGTTTCCCACCTCCGCCCCGGTGGCCGTGCAGGGCCACCACTGGGTTTAGGCGTTCTCACGACATTTCTGGGCGGAGCTGAATGGAACAGGGCGCTCTGATAGGCGTGGACCAAATCCAGAATCCACCGCCGTGGTGATTTCGCTCACTTGAGAAATCACCAGGTGAAGGCCGAGGCAGCCATGGTGAGACCCCAGCCTGAGGTTCTCCAGGAGGAGGGGAGACACTCAGTTGCTGAGACCCCAGCCCTCCCACAGCGATCCTGCACAACACACTGCAGAGCACGCCACGCACGTGGACCAGACCCCTGGCGTGGTGCAGTGTGCAACCTACAGAGCCAACCATGTGGCCCGGACGTGGCTAGGTGCACAGGCTTCCAGGTGGGTCCCTCCCCTTGCCCCTCAACTCATTTCCGGGGCTGTTTGAGGATTACGATTTTCCTGTCTTTAGGAACTGTGAACTGGTTGTTGGAGGCTAATGATTCTGTTCCCCTACTGACGGGCCATGAAGGGTATAGCATTGGAATACAGGGATAGATACAAACACATACATAGCAATGAATGAATATAGCAGAGCCTTTTGTGTCTGAGGCCAAAGGGACACCCATTGGTAGGCTCCGTGACTACGGATGCGGAAGTCAGAATGGAGAGAGACTAAATGATTTGACCAAGATCACCCAGCTCAGAGTGTAGTAAAGGTGACTCCTGGTTTGTGGCTCCTTCCTGGAGGACTCATACATTACCTGACGAGTGATTTCTAGTGAGATAGAGGAGGGAGGTACATTTGCTGAGATATAATTCATATAGAGTAAACACGTAAATCTCAAGGGCTTAGTTAGATGAGTTTTTAATGTGCAAACGACTTAGTTGAAGATCTAGAACATTTCCATCACTTCGGAATGCTTTGCGCCTCTTCCCAGGGGTAATCACTACTCTGACATCTGTCACCATTAATAAATTTTGCCAGTTCTGGAAGTTTACACAAACGGAGTGGCACAGTGCGGCCGCCATGTGTGGTTTCTCGCTGTAGGTACTGGGCGTGTGCATGCATGCACACGCTTGTGTGCATTGACTCTTGTTTGCCCTTCTTGGTGACGCATTGAGTAAAAACCCGGAAGTAAACAGCGTGTGCGGCGAATGGGCGAGCTGAGTCAGGAGTGTGCTCTGGCCTCTAACTGCTGGGTGTGGGGGAAGGCCCATGTCAGGTGAATGGCCTGCATTTAGGATTGTTTCAGGCACGGTGATGAAAATCATGCCTCCGTCAACTTCATCTGTTTGCTTAACAACTTCTCTCTAATCTCATTAGCTGTTCATTTGAAAACAAAATTAACTCTATCAGGGCTGCACCTGGCTGAGTAAGGGCTTTATGCCATTTTAGCAGAATGTTGACTCTAGTGGGTATTGTGGTCTCAAGCTTCCAAAGGATGGGGCCACCTCCTATTTCTCTCATGTCTTTGTAGCGCTGTGCTGGGTCAAACACACCCAGAGGAAGATGAGAGCTACTCAGTACCGGGCTTGACTTGGGCCGGAAGGGTCTAGCTTTCCCCTTCCTCCTCTCTCCTCTTTCATTATTGTCACCGTCAGCGGTGGTACAGGCAGACAAGGTAAATACCGCATGGCTTTGTTTCTTGTTCAACGCAGTGAAATAGGTGGTTTGCACCAGGCATGGCCATTCGCTGGTTGTGCCCTTGGGCGGGTGACTCATACTTTCCGGGCCTCCATCCCCTCAGCTGCAGAATGGGGACAGACGAGAGCCTATGTCACAGGGTTCTCGCGGACGGTGGCCAAGCCGCACATTTATGTGTGCCTGCGCCCAAAACAGCACCTGGCACATAACAGCCTTCAGTAAATATAAACTATTGTAAGAACAGTGCTCAGGGTCTCTGAGCATTTCGTGCAGATATCTGACGGCTGAAATAACAGTGACGGGCTCTATCCTATAAAAAGAAAACTGCAAAATAAAATCAATAAGTATTAAATAAGCTTTGTGGCAGGGACATTTACTGCTCGTGAGTAAGCCTGGCCGCCTCTGCATTTCTGTTTCCTTGCGGTTAGACAGCACTTTGTGGCTGGTTCTGGCCATTGGCTGTGACTGGCAGTAGCCTTTGTCCCTTCTGATGTGAAACACTTAAGAGCCACTTAAGACTCTCCAACTCACTCCTCCCCATAGAGGTTGAAGAAGTCTTTTTTTCTCCCTGGTGCAGCTACAAGATGGTGATGTGTCTGAAGTCCGGGTTCCCAAGGGAGCAGAGCAACTCCAACCTACACTGGACATGGAGTGAGCCATAAACTTGAGTTCTGCTAAGCCACTGAGATTTAGGGGAGTGTTTGTTACGTCCGCAGAGTCTAGCCTAACCTGACTAATATAAGCATCTACCTAACACAGCAGGCCAACCATTCAGCTATACTTGGCTCAACCTGACTCCTCCATCATTGTATATAGACTATGTAAGATAAAGGCTCTACAAAGGTAAGGATCTCAGTTTTGTTCACTACTATATGCCACGTTTCTAGAACAATGCCTAGGGCAATCAATGCTCAAGAAGTATTTGACAGGGATGCATTTTAAAGGAGTTGACAAGAATACATGTGGGACTTTCTCACCTGAGAATGCTCAGGACAGAGAAAGGTCTTAAAATAGCTCACATGGGGTTGGACACAAAGGCCTTGAAATAACTCAGATGGGTATAGATACCCTATAACCAGAGAGGCTGTTTACGTTGCACGTTGATGACCTAGAACTCTGATTCTTTGGGGTCTTCCCCTAAAGCCCTGCTGAAGCCCATGAAGGAGATAAACCTCAGAGCTGGAAGAACCACATTTCATCCACAAGGCCTCTTCAGGTTCCTCCATTTTTAAATTCCTCTGTCTCCTGTTGTTCTTCTCAGAGAAGAGGACAGAGCTGAATGCATCTTTAAAATTGTTTTTAAATGTTTATTTATTGAGAGAGAGGGAGAAAGCACATGAGCAGGGGAGACACAGAAAGAGAGAGAGAGAGAGAGAGAATCCCAAGCAGAGTCTATGCTGTCAATGCAGAGCCCAACGCTGGGCTTGATCTCATGAACCCTGAGATCATGACCTGAGCCGACATCAAGGGTCAGATGCTTAATTGACTGAGCCACCGAGGAACCCCTGAATGCATCTCTTTCTAGAACATAATTTAAAAATGACTCCAGAGCAAAGTCAGAAAATGTGATGTGTAGCCTACTAGCTTATACTTTACAAAAGATTGTTTTAACTGTGAGATATTATGTTGTTTTTAAATACGGAAATCTCAAGCATTAAAATGATCACAGTAAGATGACACTGGTAATTATACTGATAGCCTCCGATGTTAGTGTGAACTCAATACCAAAATAAATAAGACCACGGACAATAGGAATGAAAGAAGATAGGCAATGTGACTAACAAAGTGAATATATTTTGGCTCTTCTTTCTTTGAGTTAGTTTTTATTTTGAAATTGTTAGTCTATCTTGCTCTTCTGATATAAGGAAAAAATAAGGTGGGCCAAGGGAAAGGCATTTATTGACTTAAGAAAAACCAATGAGAATATGAGATCTGGAGAAAATTTTAAGTTCCACCCTTTGTTCTTATAATAAAGACAGAATGATGTGATCCTATTTAACACTGACAATATTTTTTAGAATCTTTTCATATTTTACTGGCCATTTGCTGTTTTTTGTTTGTTCGTTTTGGTGAGCTAGGAGTACATTACTTTATTTTTTCTATTAGGTTGTTTAAAATTAAACAATTATTAAAAAACTATTTAAAATTTTTAAAGTATTAGTTTTTAAATTCATTTTTTTTAAATTATTTATTACTTGAAGGAAAGAGAAAGAGAGTGCGAGAGCACGGTGGAGGGGCGGGCAGAGAGAGAGAAAGAGAGAGAATCCCTAGCAGGTTCCATTCTGTCAACACATTGAGCTTGATGTGGGTCTTGATCTCATGAACCATGAGATCATGACCTGAGCCCAAATCAGGAGTCAGATGCTTACCAACTGAGCCACGCAGGTGCTCCTAGGTTGTTCATCTTTTAAATAAAAATTTCCAAAAAGATAAAGGATTAAACCTAAGACTTGTGTCCAGAGACCCTGGACCTGCTGGAATCTTGGGAGGACTTGGCTGTTCTGGGCAGACATAGCCTGATCAATGACAACACAGTTGTTACTCCTGGTCTTGGTGGTCGTGATATGCAGCACTCAGTCCTGGACTTTGCAGGCAAGGACTGACCTTCTCCTGACATCCACAGGGATGCCAAGTACCACAAAGCAAAGCCGGACTTGAGGACACGTTGCATGAGTCATGCAGTCCCTGAAAGGACACTGCCTGTTCCAGGAAACCCCCGAGGACATGTCCTGCCCCTTCCGACTCAGTGGAGCCACATAGAGAGAATGGCCCCTGCAAACACCCCTTCAGCCAGACACCCACCTCTGTGCCCTTCCCTCCCCCTGGAGACGGGCTGCAGCCGGCGGAGCAGAGCGGGCACGACGAGCAGGCGGGGACGTGTCCCTGCACGAAGAGGACTGTCCGTACTCAGGGGAAAGCTGCCACACTGCTTCTCCTGCACCAGCACGGGCTGGGGGCAGGCAGCGGACTGCAGGACGCACTAGTGACCCGCGGGGACTGCCGGCCTGCCCTTCGGTTTCTGCTTCCCCACACCTGCCGTCCTGTGCATGGAGGGGGATGGCTGCTGCCTCGGATACGGTGTGAGCTGGCCGAGGAACGGGGGAGGCGGTGCGCTGGGACAGTGCACTGCAGGGCTCACCTCCCTGGCCCGTCCTGCCCCGAGGCTGCTTGGCTGAGCGATTTCTCCTTCCTGATGCCGGGACCCCCAGACTGTGCAGCCCCGCAGCTCCCAGACTCTCCGGTCCTGCTTGGTGGTGGGGTGTCTGGCGGCCAATTGAAGCACATTCCTGCTGCGCGCACAGAAGGTTACCTGAGGGAAAGAAAACCTCCCTCCAACGAGGCGCTGTATTTCAATGGTGTCTTGTTAAAAATGGGAATGAGGCTCCCAGTGCTCTTCTGAACACTCTCCAGATTTGGGGAGGAATTGGATATTCTTATCTCTTTTTTGCTGTTAATATTTGAAGTTTTCTCTTTATATACTTATTTCTCCCACAAATTATTCAACCTACAGTTGCCGGTGTCCGTTGCCATCCAGGTGATGCTGTGCAGTGTCCGTTCCAGGGCCCCATGAGCGAGGTCGGGGCCCTGTCCACAAAGTGTCACCTTCCTGTGAGCGTCCCCTCTCCGCTTCCTGCCCTGTGCCCTGACCCGTGCTCCTTAAAGTCTTCTGATTTGGTTTCATTGTTTTTCGGGTTTTGTTGTTGTTGTTGTTGTTTTGCTTTGTTTTGCTCTTCCCAGAAAGCAGGCCCTCACTTGCTTTACTGTTTTTGTTTGGGTTTGGAGAAAAATAATTTTTAAAAAAGCAGAGTATATTGTGATGTCTGTTTTAGGAAGGAAAACTGCCCAGGAACACTGAGAAGTTCAAGGGGAACTGGCTAATAGCGCTCACATCTCTCCCAAAAGCTGTGATATGGGCTTGCCTGGGGGTCGCACGGGAGTGCTTGGGGGCTTTGAAGAGAGTCTTGCCTGAAGGAAGGGGGAGGCCCGATGTCTCAAAAGGGGCAGCGTGGGCCACTCAGTCTCCTCCGGCCACTCCCCTCGTGGTTTTATCACAGGAGTATAGCCGGGTATTCCTAGGCTCTCCGAGAAACCATCTAGATTCTGGGAGTCTGGTTTGGAAGATTCTTCAGATGCCAGGTGATGACTGAAGACCTCAGCTCCAGGCAGAATGAGAGTCCTTTTTTTTTAAATTTTTTAAAATATTTTATTTATTTTTGATAGAGAAGAGACAGAGCATGAGAGGTGGAGGGGCAGAGAGAGAAGGAGACACAGAACCGGAAGCAGGCTCCAGGCTCTGAGCTAGCTGTCAGCACAGAGCCTGACGCGGGGCTCGAACCCAGGAACGTGAGATCTGACCTGAGCTGAAGCCGGAGGCTTAACCGACTGACCCACCCAGGCGCCCCTGAATGATAGTCTTAAATGTGAACCAAAGCCAAGGCTGAGGAGAGAAAAGCCATCAACGTGCATAATCGAGTGGGAGAAAACAAGGAACACGAACCATAACAGATCAGGAAAAGGGGGAACTCAGAGAAAACTAAGACAAAACAAATAACAGAAGAAAATATAAAAAGCAAAATAGTCACTACAGTAAGCCTAGTTGACATCCATCACCACACATAGTTAGAAAATTTTTTTCTTGTGATAAAAACTTTTAAGATTTACCCTCTTAGCAATTTTCAGGTATGCAATAAAGTTTTATTAACTACAGCCTATTAATTATAGTGTGGTGCCAGACTTTTACAATAATAACCCTGCATACTAGAAGATGGTGAGATTATGCATTAAGATACCCTTGTATGACCAAATAAAATGATGATGATGATGATGATGATGAATAATTCCAACATACAGGCAACTGCTAATATCTGTTGACTGTTCACCAAGTGTCAGGAACTAAGCTAAATTCTTCACAATTGATCTTCCCATTAAATGCTCACAGCAAATGTCTAAGACATCATTCATGATTCCCATTTTGGAAGTGAAGAAACTGAGGTGCAACAAAATCAAGTAATTTGGAGGAGGTCATGCAGAGAGCAAGCTTTGGAGGCAGAAGGACTTTCCATAAAATTATGAAAACACCTGGATTATGCAGTAAGGCATTAAAGTCATATCCGGCATACAGGGCTGGAGAGTAAAAACACAGGAGAGAAAGAGGAGAGAACCTTACAAAGCTGACTACATTTGAGGCGTGACAGAAACGTCAGTCAGAGTTAGGAAGGGCAGACACAGTCAGTGTCCGTAGGGCTTCTTGGTTCTGTCTTACCCTGATGCCGGATGAACCTGACTCGGTGTCTTTGACATTGGGGAGCGTTCCGTATCCACCGTGGTCCTGGGCACGAAAACAAGTCCTGGTCCACTGGTGAAGCCAGCTTCTTCCGTTCAAGTGTGTTCAGATGTGAATAGGCAGATTCACACATTGAGCCCCACTTGTGAGGCAGGGAGGGAGTTCAGGCAGGAACATTCAGGAAGTTCTGGCAGCCCCTGGAGAGGCCAGCGTCTCCCGGGAGGAAACGGAATGCAATTTACCTTTTTCCAAGTAGGATTGTGTTGGAAACACGGTCTCCGTGAAAGTGAGCAGGAACAAAGGAGGCCCTTGGGGAGGGAGGGAGCCCCTTGGGTGCTGCTGGTGATGAGCATCGGTGTTGATGATCACGGGGAGGGGAGAATGAAACCCCTTCTGAGCGGCCACTTGAAACAATACCACGGAAAATTAAGCAAATAAAAACCAGGGGAAAAGAGAACACTGTAAGAGAAGGAAGCGAACTGTGGAATTAGTTGGTTCACCAGTGAATGATACTGCCCGTGGCTTTCTGTTCAAGCCCAAACCTGCCACCAGACCACACGGGGAAGATGGAGAGACAGCAGAGGTGACGCTCTCTAAGAGAACCGGACTCGGAACGCCCTAAATGGAAGTCGAGAGCATCCGATTTACAAGACGAGGTGCAAGAAGAACTAAAAGGCTTGAAAGCAGGTGCTTCTGAAGAAGGGAGGTCGGGGAGAGAGCTGTCCTTCATACGACGACCTGCTAGGTTTTGTGCCTGTGTTATTTTATCTGCATTTTTAATGTTTATTTTTGAGAGAAAGAGAGAGAGACACACAGAGTGTGAATCAGAGAGAGAGGGAGACACAGAATTGGAAACGGGCTCCAGGCTCTGAGCTGTCAGCACAGAGCCAGATACGTGGACCGAACCCACGAACCGTGAGGTCATGACCTGAGCCGAAGTCGGACACTCAGTCAACTGAGCCACCCAGGCGCCCCTTATCTGCATTTTTAATAATAGTAAGTATTTTCACATGTTTCAAAATTTAAATGGTAAAATAAAATGCCTCCCTCCTTCCCTGCCTCCTTCCACCTAGCTCACCCCTCCAGGCGTGACCAATGTGTTTTTCCTCGTGTGCTGTGTCAAGGATACTTTGTTTATGTCGTTTTTAGTAAAATAAATATTAATTAATTAATTTTAATGTTTTTATTTATTTTGATACAAAGAGAGACAGAGCATGAGAGAGGGAGGGGCAGAGAGAGAGGAGACACAGAACCGGAAGCAGGCTCCAGGCTCTGAGCTAGCTGTCAGCACAGAGCCTGATCCGGGGCTCGAACCCACAAACGTGAGATCTGACCTGAGCCGAAGTCGGAGGCTTAACCGACTGAGCCACCCAGGCGCCCCTAATTTATTTTTTTAAGTTTTATTCACTCAAGTCATCCCTACCCGCAAAGTGGGGCTCGAGTTCATGGTCCCGAGATCAAGAGTCGCGTGCTCCCCCAGCTAAGCTAGCCAGGCGCGCCCTAATAAATGCGAATTTCAAAGGAGTTAAGCCGAAAAGAGAACCCGACGAGGTAGAGTACATCTCAGCACAGCAGAGTGACGCTTGCCTCGGATCCGAAGACTATCATCATTCCTGACATCATCGGCCATAGTCTCTATACTGTTGCTTCAATAACAGTTTTTCTGGAAAAAATAATCACATCATTAAATTAAAAGTCAACAATTGAGGCGCCTGGGTGGCTCAGTCGGTTGAGCATCCAACTTGGGCTCAGGTCAAGACCTCACACTTCGTGGGTTCGAGCCCCACGTCGGGCTCTGTGCTGACAGCTCAGAGCCTGGAACCTGCTTCAGATTCTGTGTCTCCCTCTCTCTCTGCCCCTCCCCCGCTCCGTCTCTGTCTCTGTCTCTCTCTCAAAAATACATAAACGTTAAAAAAATTTTTTTAAATCAAAACTCACCCGATTTACAATAACTGCAACTTCTCTTTCTTTCTCAGAGGCGTGGGCCCCGCTTCTAATTTTCCTGGATTTTCTTCCACTTTTAGAATGAGAGGGTGCTGACTTCAGGCCAAACGCCCTGCCCTTACGCTTGACATCAGACCCTTCTCCCAGCACTCGCGGTGAGTGCGGCTGGGGTTTGCTTAGATGTCAATTACAGATATTGGTAAAGACAAGATGCGATTTCAGGGCGGCCTAACGTGTTATTAAGCACACTGTGTTTTCTCCAGTGCTTGCTGAGCACTTTCCCCCGGGCCCCGAGGAGTCATTCCCAGGCCTGAGCTCCAGCGGAAGACGGGAGCAGGGCGGGGGCAGGGCGGGCCGGGGGCCACCCTCCTGAGGGCCTTGTTCAAGGGTAGAGGAAGCGGGAGCCTGGGTCCTGGTAAGTCCTCATACCTCAGTGATCTTTGTGTCCTTCACTCCATCTGTGACCAACGAGGCTCCACAGAGTCTGGAAATCTGTCGTGTGTTTGTTCAAACAGCAAATTTTCTTCACTGCCTTCCAAGTGTCGACGCTGGGCTCTGAAACACAGGAATTACAGGGGGGAGGGCTGAGGCCGGCGTGGCTTGCTGGCAAGACGCTCTGTAGTTTCCTGTGACGCCAAGTAACCAGAGGACTCGCCGGAATGCGGACTTGGGTCCCTTTGTGGCGCCCAGGTGGCTCAGCCGGTTAAGGTCCAACTCTTGAGTTCAGCTCTGGTCATGATCTCAATGGTTCGTGGGTTCAAGTCCCACATCAGGCTTCTCACTGGGCCTGGAACCAGCTTGGGATTCTCTCTCTCTCTCTCTCTCTGCCCCTCCCCGATTTGTTTTCTCTCAAAAAACAAAACAAAACACAGGGGGAAAAAACCTTAAAAAAATTTGGTTCCTTAGAAGTTACTTTTCTAGGGGCACCTGGCTGGCTCCGCCAGTGAAGCACGTGACCTTTGATCTCAGGGTTGGGAGTTCAAGCCCCACGCTGGGTGTAGAGATTACTTAAAAATAAAATCTTGAAAAAGAAAATCACTCTTTTTCCAGATGGGGCCCAGTGACATGAAAAAAACCGGTCCAGAATCTCACTGGTGTTTGCAGAACTGAGATGAAAATCAGTCTCCACCCCAGTTGGGGTCCATGTAGGAGATGATTAAAGGTGTGAAAGGAGTGTAGAAATTCTGCCTCTATTATCATAGGAAGGTTCTGGAAACATGACTCAAGGGGTGCCTTGACTTTTCACAGAAGGAACAACTCAACTGAGCGGCGTGGCCAGGGAGAAGGGACCCACCCCGGGGGTCAGTGACTCGCTGAGGCCTCCAGGGCGCGAGTGCAAGCAGGCCTGTCAGGGAGGCTGTGGCAATAAAGACCCCAGGAGGGGGCAATGGACAGCAGAAACCGTGAGGGCAGAAGCCAGGCGTGCAACCAACCAGAGATAAAGGCAGAAGTCCCTGACGACATCCAGAGTCGAGGTGGAAAAAAGAAGGGGCGTCTGGAGGGACGTGGTGGGGGCACTGAGGTTCGCTGGAGGAAGGGCGTAGGAACCGCTGTGTTCAGTTTCTTTTCCTTTCTTGTTTGTTTTGTTTTAGTTTATTTTTGAGAGAGACAGAGCGCGAGCGAGGGAGGGGCAGAGAGAGCGGGGGACCCAGAATCCAAGCAGGCTCGGCGCTCAGGGCTCCCCCCACCCCCGACCCAGCGTCGGGCCTGCTTGGATTCTGGGTCTTCTAACAGAACGGAGAGCGTGGTCCTGGAGGGACGGCGTGAAGTGTGAGGTGCTCCAGAAGGCTCTCTTCTCGCTCGGCCAGAGCTGCTGATCCACAGGGAATACAGCAGGCAGAAGCCCCTCCCAGGGAAATGGTAGCTGAGTTACACTTTCTGAAAGAGAGAGAAAGAAAATCCATCTCACGCAATTTTCAAAAGAATTAGAGCCTGAAACAGGAAAACAGCCTCTGGCAGTAGGGCGGGTTCATTAGGTCAGGACTGATGCTGGTCCAGCCTCGGGGCAAGGAGCAGGGGAGTGGGGGGGAGAGCACTCCAGTGCCCACCCCCACGAGACGGTTAAACCTCTGTTTTCTTTAGCCAGTGCCCACCGTTCCCGATTTCCACTGCACTTTCCTTCAAGCTCTGGGGCCTGAAGAATATATTGGGATCATGTACCCTTCACACAACTCTTAAAAAATAATTTATTGTCCCATTAGCTGACATACAGTGTTTAAGAATTTCTCATGGTGGGGCGCCTGGGTGGCTCCATGGGTTAAGCACCTGACTTTGGCTCAAGTCGTGATCTCACCGTTTGTGGGTTCGAGCCCCGCATCGGGCTCTGTGCTAACAGCTCAGAGCCTGGAGCCTGCTTCCGATTCTGTGTCTCCCTCTCTCTCTGCCCTTCCCCCACTCATCCTCTGTTTCTCTCTGTCTTAATAATAAATAAACATAAAAAAAATTTTATTAAAAAAAAGTCTTATGGTTTGTCTCCCTCTCTGTAACTTATTCTTCCTCCCCTTCCCCATGGTCTTCTGTTAATACAATGTTACGTTAACATCTACTTCTTTTCGCCTTAAGACTAAATAAAGGGTAGAATCCTGCCAAGCACAGAATCTCCCGTGTATATGTATCATATATGCATCTTAAACACATCTTTGTCAAAGCAGTGTGGCTGCAGGGTGAGCCCGTTTCCTTTATGGAAACGCCGGGGTGCAATCCGAGCAGCCACGCCATCCTCACCGTCAAACCCAACCGCCAGGCTGGGCGTGCTTTTTCTCAGAAGTTGCTGCCTTTAAAATTCAGATAAACGTGCTGCAAGTGCTCCTTTACAGCCACGGCGCTGTCGGAAAGGGAGGGCCAGAGTCTCCCCTGGAGCGGCGTGCTCTGTCCTGGTCCAGTTTGGGGCGCCCCCTGGCGTTTGCGCCCCAGCACCATTCCCTTCGGAAGCTTCCAGGCGTGTGTGCGGGGCGGGAGCCTCTTCCACAGCCGAGGGAGGAGGGAAAGGGGCGTCTTCGTGGGGAGATCTGTGCTGGACGGAGCTCATGCGGCGGGCGAGGGTCCGGAGTCCGGGCCGCCCTCCGAAGTCCCTTGGCTCCTCCCAGAGCGTAGCCCCTGGCTTTGATGACGGCCACTCCACCGTCTCGTCGGTGGCTGTGTCGCGCCGGGTTCCTCTGTGTCCTTGGCGCGGCCACCTGCGTCCTCCGCTGCCTGCAGGCTCTGTGTCCCTCTCGCGTCTCGACCTCTTCTGGGAATGTTCTCCCCCTCCTTGGCTTTAGCCCCCCTCCCCCCTCATGTCTACTGGAGCCCCTCCCCACGTGACTGGTTCTTCCCCCCCCCAAGCCAGTATGGGGAAATGACTCTTGTTTTCACCCCACCTTCTCGAAAAACCTCGGCCCTGTGGCTGACAGCAATACAGTGTGAGACAGGCCCTATTTGGTCAAATGGTTTTTCAGCATCAGTGAGATGATGGTACATTTGCCCTTGAATCTCTCACTGCACTGAATTACAGTAATGGATCGCTTAATGATGAATCAACTTTCCATTTCTCGGAGAAATTAATAATGCGTTATTCTTCTAATTCCGTTTGCTCGTATTTTATTGGGATATTTTTTCACTGTGTTCTTAAGTAGCATAGATCAATCACTTTCTTGAATTCACTAGTTTTGGTATCAGATTTTTAGGCCACAATCCTCGACGACGTGGGAAGATACCCACCTTTTGTCTGCTGTAGGAATTATTTACATGACATGGAAATTCCTATCTTGTTTTAATCACTTTACCCCAGGTGCCTTGGTTAGCGCAGATCTTTGACTGCCTTTTCTTTTCTGGTGGTTTTCTTTCTGAAGCCAATTTTTATTATCTGTATTACTCTGGAAAACAATCCATTTTCTGTAGTTTTCCAAATCTTTCATACAAAGGGTCAATACTCGACTTATCCCTTTCAAACTCTTCAGTGTTTGCAATCATTTCTCCTTTGCTGATTGATCCTAAGTGTGCGTGCATGCATGCGTGTGTGTGTGTGTGTGTGTGTGTGTGTTCTGTTTTTTCCTGATGAGGTTTGTCAACATACTTTAAAATTTTAATTGTGGGACACCTGGGTGGCTCAGTCGGTTAAGCATCCAACTTCAGCTCAGGTCATGATCTCTCAGTCCAGTCCATGGGTTCGAGCCCCGAGCTGGGCTCTGTGCTGACAGCTCAGAACCTGGAGCCTCCTTCGGATTCTGTGTCTCCCTCTCACTCTGCCTTTCCCCACTCACACTCTATCCCCACCCCCCCTTTCTAACTCAAAAATGAATAAACATTAAAAAAATATATTAATTGATTTGTAATATAAAAATTTTGGGGATGATGAAGCGCCTGGGTGGCTCAGTCAGATGTGCGTCCGACTTCAGCTCAGGTCATGATCTCACAGACTGTGGGTTCAAACCCCGCGTCAGGCTCTGTGCTGACAGCTCAGAACCTGGAGCCTGCTTCGGATACTGTGTCTCCCTCTCTCTCTGCCCCTCTCCTGTTCACACTCTGTCTCTCACTCTCAAAAATGAATAAACATTAAAAAATTTTTTTTTTAACTTTTGGGGGTGTTTCTATAGGGGGAAACTGTTGTTACTCTCAAATAGGATAATTAGAGAGGCGTTTAATAAAGAACTCTTTACAGAGCTCGGGTCAGAGTACAGGGAAATGCCAGGGGCCAGGAGGGGAGCGGGGGAGGGGAGGGGGCCCGTCACCACCACCAGGAAGAAGGGAGCCCTGGGTGGGGGGTCTGCCTCCGAAGGAGCCCTGATTTGACAATGAGACGCGGGCAGACACAGTCTGAAGAAAGGGAGACAGATGGCATAAAGGAATAAGTGGTCTAATCTGACTCTCTTTTCTCCCTCTTCTCAAGCTAGTGCTCCGCAGCGGCCAAATCCCTGGAGAGCCATAGTGACACAGAATCTGGTGGAGAAGGTGAAGGCTCCTGAGGGGCAAAGGGAAGATGTCCAGCGCAGGGTGTTTATTTATTTCTTATTTTTTATGAATATAATTTATTGTCAAATTGGCTTCCATACAACACCCAGCGCTCATCCAACCAGTGCCCTGCTCCATGCCCATCCCCATGCCCCCTCCCCCATCCGCCCTTAGTTTGTTCTCATATTTAAGAGTCCCTTGCGGCTTGCCTCCTTCCCTCTGTTTGTATCTATTTTTTCCCCTTCCCTTCCTCCATGGTCTTCTGTTCAGTTTCTCAAGATCCACACATGGGTGGAAATACATGATGCCTGTCGTTCTCTGATTGACTTTTTCACTCCGCATAATACCTTCCAGTTCCAACCACGTTGCTGCAAATGGCATGATTTCATTCTTTGTCATTGCCAAGTGCAGGGCGTCTTTTTAAAGAACAAGCATTTCAGGGGCATCTCGGAGGCTCAGTGGGTTAGGGTGTCTGACTCAGACACTTACGTTTTTAATAAACTTTAAAAAAAAAGAACAAGCATTTGTTTTTTAAGTTTGCTTTTTTATTTTTGAGAGAGAGGGAGCATGAGCAGGGAAAGGGCAGAGCCAAAGGGAGAGGCAGGATCACAGTGCACTGGGCGCTCCATCTCCCCCGCCGGGAGCTGGGCTGCCGCAGGGGCCCCTTCGGGAGCAAGCATTTGGTGTGATGCTCTTTGTTAACTTTTGTCTCCTGTTTCATCTTTTCTTGTCTTTATGTTTATTAATTCCTTTCTTCTAATTTCTTTGCCTTGATTCACTTGCTCTTGTCTGGTTTCTTTATTTTCAATCTTTTTCCATTTTAATAAATTCAGGTAATGCTCAAGATTTGCCTTTAACTCGATTGTATCAAAGGTGTCTATAGACCATGCTCTTATTTTTTAATATAATAGTGGTTAGTTTCTTTTGGGGGGGATGCTTAGACTAGGAATTACTTAGAAAAATTTTTTTAAATTTTTTACCCTATATAATTCTGTTTATTTAAAGTCCAAAATTAAGCAAAACTGATCAATGGTTAGTGGAAGTTAGTACACTGGCTAACTTTGGTGGAGAGGGGGGTCAGCAGGGGCAGAGATGAGGCTTCTGGAATGCTAGGGGTTCTCTGGTTTGGCCCCCTTGGTGATGGCATGGGGGCGTTTGCTTTGTGAAGATGCGTTGAGCTTGTGTTCGTCAGCAGCTTCACTTGCTGTAACAAAGTACCACAGACCATGGGGCGCCTGGGGGGCTCAGTCGGTCAACCGTCCAGCTTCGGCTCAGGTCATGATCTCACCGTTTGTGGGTTCAAGCCCCACGTCGGGCTCTGTGCTGACAGCTAGCTCAGAGCCTGGAGCCTGCTTCCGATTCTGTGTCTCCCTCTCTCTGACCCTCCCCTGCTCACACTGTCTTTCTCTGTCTCTCAAAAATAAATTAAAAACGTTAAATAATTTTATTAAAAAAAAACCCATGAAGTACCACAGCCTTAGTGGCTTAAACAGTAAGACTTATTTTCTCGTAGTTCTTATTTCCTCATTTTCTAGAACATCCAAGGTCAAGGTGCCGGCCAATTTGAGGACCCTCTTCCCGGCTTGCAGATGGCTGGTTCTTTCCTGTGCCTTCACACGGCAGGGGGGCAGAGGGGAGAGCATTCTGGTGTCTCTTCCTCCTTCTATAAGGGCATCTTCTAGCATCGGAGGCCCTGCCGATGCCCTAAATGCCTTATGGAATTTAACCTTTATCATCTTCCTACAGGTCCTGTCTCCAAACAGTCTCATGGAGGGCTAGAGCTTCAACATGTGGTGGCATTTGGGGGTGACGGGGATACAATTCAGTCCACAGCAGAGCTCTTCACTAATGATTTGTATGTTTTTCTGAATGTAAGAAGTGTGTTCAGTAAAATGAAATGAAAGAACATAATGAGCCTCAGATATCCAAGTCCTATGGCCAAAACTGCTCTTGGAGACGCCTGGATCACACAACCAACTCACAGAGACGGACCAGCGCGCACAGACGGTGTGAACCATCCAGTCGGTCTCCGGGCCTGGCCCCGGGCCCACGGTGGACACACCGGATCTCAGGCCAGGGAGGAAGTGCTCACTGTGTCCGGGTAGAATTCTGGACCTCATTGCCCCCGCAGCTTCCTCCTCCATTGAGCTGCTGGTCTCACCGACGGACCATGAGCTGCGCTTGGCGTGGACGTGCCTGTCGTTCTGAGACCGACAGCCTCCCGCTGCACCGTCAGCGGCTCCTCTTGCCCGCAGCCTTGCGGCTCAGAACTGAGCGTGTCAGTAGCAGGAAACATGGAAGACCACCGGGAAATCACGGGCCTGTTGGGGGGTGCACACAAGATGGGCTGGGAGAGAAGGGAAGAAGCAAAGGAAGAAGTCATAAAGTATTTAAAAATATCAAAGTGCAAAGATTTTTAAAAGTATTATTTGGTTACTAATTTGAAATTACATTACATGTGATGATTAAATCATCATTAAATGTGACCCAATAATTTTTGCTGTTTGAAATTTGTCACTATTCCCTTTGTGACCTAATACCTAGTCAAAATTCTCCGTCTTAGCATGAAAAATGCATACTCATGCAACAAATATTTATTGAGGTCCTACTGTGTGCCAGGCACTGTTCCAGATTCTTAGGATACATCAGTGAATAAAATGAAGATCCTGCCGAGAGCAGACAGACGATAAACAATACTCACAATGAACAAGCAAATTGTAAAGTAATGCTTTATGTGCAATGGACAGAGACAAATGTTTTCGAAAATAACAGAGTAGGGTAAGTGGTATTGGGACTTCAGCTTAATTGGGTGGTCAGGACCGGCCTTACTGAAAAGATGATGCGGAAAGGAGGGTGGAGGAGGCAGGGGTGTGTGTGTGTGTGTGTGTGTGTGTGTGTGTGTGTGTGTGTGAGGAGTGCGGGCGTGCACACGTCCTGTAGGGCTGTGCAGGACCCCTGGACTCCTGGCGAAGCGGGTTTGGACGGAGGAGTGCCGTGATCTCACACAGTTTTCACGTGCTCGCACTGATAACTTTGTGGGGAATGGACTGTGGGGAGCGGGGCGTGGAGGCAGGGAGATGGCCGGGGGTTAATATCGTTGTCCAGGTAGGACATGAATTGGATCACAGCAGTAGAGATGGGGAAAAGCGGTTGGACCGGGGATATATATATATTTTGAAGTTTATTTATTTTGGGAGAGAGCCACATGTGTGCACAAGCAGGGGAGGGATGGGGGTGGGGGGGAGAGAATCCCAAACAGGCTCCAGCTGTCAGCACAGAGCCCGAAGCAGGGGTTGAACCCATGAACCTTGAGATCATGACCTGAGCTGAAATCAAGAGTCAGATGCCGACTGACTGAGCTACCCAGGCACCCCGGATTTGGGATAAATTTTGAAGGTAGAGCCAACTGTATTTCCTGAAAGATGAGTGACGAATCCAAGATTGCAGACTAAGACCATGCCAAGGCTTGTGCTGTGTGACTTCCCACAGTCGCCATCCACTGACGGGGGGAAGACTGTGGACAAGTCAGGTTGAGGGGTGAAGATCTGGAACTCAATGTCCAAAATGCTAAATTTGAGTTGTGTTGAGTAGACAACTGGACCCATGAATATGAGACTTGAAAGAGAGGTCAGAACGAGGTTATAAACTTAGGAGCTATTAGTAGGCAGTTGGTATTTATAGCCAAGAGACCAGACGATGTTTCCAAGGGAATGGACGGAAATGAGAGGGGAGTCCCAGCATCACGTGTGGGACACACGTTAAGTCTGAGGGAGTGAGAGGACACGCAGAGGTCTGGGAAACGGGCACCAGTGAAGTGGGGAGAAAACAGAGGACAGATCATGGAGACTCGGTGTAGACAGTTAGTCCAGAAAACCGACTATATTATTTGTTGTGAGGCTATAACATTTAATGCACATTGTCAACTGTTATTCAAACATTCTATATTCTCATCTGTTTGTATCTACTCTGCCAATTTTAATTTTGTTACAAAGATTGTGGATTTGCCCATTTGGACCTTATATGTCTACCATTTTTGTTTCACAGATTTCAAAGCTTCAATACTAAGTGCATAAAAGCTCATGTATATAAGAGTATACCTACTCTTAGTATTTATTTGTATCTCTGCTGCCTTCATTGTTGGGGAAGGGGGCTAGAGTGAGATGGAAAACATCACAATATTAAGAGCAGAGATTCAAGAAGTGGGCCTGGAGTCAGAGTTTGAGATGGGAGAGGAGTTTTATGTCTGAGAAAAGCCATAGCTGTGAAAATCCGTCAAAAACAAGCTCCCCAAACATCACAATCACAACCTACTGATAAGACAGGGGTGAGTTGCTTGCTTATTCCAGTAAGTGGGGACTGCACCCCAATAGAACAGGGCAAGGGCAGAGCTGGACTTTACTGAGAAATGGAAGAGACAGAGCATGACTGGAGGATGAAAGTGGAGAAAGGAAGACAGAGAGTCTGAACCGGGCTCCAGGCTCTGAGCTGTCAGCACAGAGCCTGATGCGGGGCTCGAACTCACGGACTGTGAGATCATGACCTGGGCTGAAGGTGGACAGATGCTCAACCAACTGAGCCCCCCAGGTGCCCCAGAGATGGAAGTTTTACTCAACGTGAATCTTTCAGTGAGACGCTTGATTGGGATTGGATAAAGATCATGGATCATGGCGTGATGGTTTAGAATTACTGGAAACGGCAAGACAAGGGTTTTGAAGTGAGGGATCCAGAGAATTTTAGGAAGTCAGCTGTCTTTTGGGAGGTCCTTATAATGAACTTTCAAGTCACTTTCCTGGCGTGGCAGAGTTACGCTCGTGAATATGATGGAAACAGTAAAGTCCTGTCCATGGAGACAGGACTCTGGGGAGCGGGGCATGTGTTCACTTTAGTTCCTCAACACGAAAGCCGCGCCAGGCCCCCCACCCATGGTGGGTGACGGCCTCCAGTCCTCCGGCCTCGACTGCAGTATGCCTGCCGACTCTGGCCCAGTTCTAGGACGTAGCTCACTGTTTGACATCTTCCTAATGCTTGTAAAATTTTTGTAGTCAGTGAAGATGCAATTCTTAGTGAACAGAATCATTTGAAATTGAAGCAAGAATAAATTATTGACCAACGCTTCTCCTTGTTCATCTGCGATGGATGTTCCAATAGATGCAATACCTTGTCCATTAGTGACAAATTAGATCGTGAGTTTTCAACTCCCACTTTATTCTGTTACAAGCTTTTAGTTACAAATGATGGAAGGCTGTAATTGTGCTGACCTTATCAGTGCTTCCAGTTTTAGGAAGCAGGGATTTCCTGGTAGACATGGCACTCCTCAGCTGCCAAACGCAATTTATAGTGTTCAAACTCATTCCCTTCAATTCCCTCACTACCCTGGGTGTCATTGAAGAAGACTCGGCTTACCATGTGGCCTTAGTCTTATTATTATTGTTTTCCCTAAAAGAATCACCAAGGTCCTAGGAAAGACATAAAGAGAGTTTAATTCATCTCCCGTGATTATTATTATTACTACTACTATTACTTGATTTTGCTCTCTGGTCCCATCAGTTAACTAATTGGATGATGAATTAACTAAATGAAGAAAAGCTGCTGTCCAATATAGAGACAGGCCTTGCAGATCACATGATGAGGAGCATGGTCGCCATCATCTTCCTGTCTGAACACCATTGGTAATCATGAGGGTAATCCCCGGCCCCAGCGGGGAGGGTGGGTCATGAATGACTCGAAGTTCTTCCCTTCAGAGGCTCGTTCTGCCAGAACAGGGGCCACCTTGCCTAGATTATCACACCCCCGGTGTCCCCAAGGCAGCCCATAGCCAATGAGTGACTGATCTAGAGGTGCAGGCGCCCAGCTGAGACCTGGTACAGTTCATGCTCCGGAGCTTCCTAGGGATCAGGCTGAAGCCGACTCTAGCTGAGACCCCGTTCTCGCTTCGCCCCTCCCCCTCTCCCCTGCTCCCCTCCCTCTTCTCTCTCCTAGGAACACTCCCTCCGTACATCACAGGCAACAGTCCCTGACTGGCTCTGGCCTTTGATACTCCCCCCATGAGCCGTTTGTGGTGATTCAGGAAGACAGGAGCTAGTCTGGATGGAGTCATAATGAGGCATATTGACCTTAAAATGCAAATTCCGTGAAGGCAGAGGGAGTGTCTGTTCTGCTGTTAGTGTATTCCTAGCACTTCTGCTGAAAAAGCACTATGAGATTAGGTATTGTGGTCTCTCAGGGCAAGATTAATGGCGGCCGCCTTTATGGCCTCTTGTGGTAGAATCTCTTGTCCTGTCCACCCCAAATTCTGACTTTTACCCTGGAGAACTATGCCTTCCCATCTTTTGGTTCAGATGGAGCTGACCTCACCCCGGCCATGACCTAACAAGTGAAGACAATACTAAGAAGGCGGCATGAATGACGTAGTCTGAGCTCCAGAGTCCCCATGACTGAAAACAGGTGAACCAAATCGATTTTTTATGCCTTAGTTAACGTGTGCTAGGTTTCTGGCACAGGCGACCAAAACAGTCTGGACTAATAATACACGCTTCTACTTATATCACAAAATACCTTGCCTTCTGACCTATCCCCTTCCCCATTAGCAGCCTGCTGCCACTTGCGAGGTGCGCATCCAGGGAGGGATACTTATCTACTGATCGTCGTATCTTTGATCAGTACCCAGAAACCCTCACCCAGATCCACGTACAGGTTCCCCTCCTCTCTGAAAGTTTCTCTTTTGCCAGTTTCCTTTCACAAAAGGCCTACATCAGTACGTGTTTGCGCTAACTGAAAGAAATTTGAAGAGGAATTTGGCCTCTACAAAATGGTAATGCTTCTTCCATTTGCGCCATTTCGATTTATGCAAGGTTTCACAGGCGCACTCTGTTTGCAGCGAGTGGGGGGAAGCCTCTGCTCTACGTGATCTCTGGGACCACGAAACACTGAACAGAATCTTGGAGCCGTTTGCCAAGTGTTTACTTTGGAGAAGAAGTAAGAGCCATACTGTTGAGATAGATTTGCTTTGAATTGTTCAATAGATCAAGGTGTTGATGGATGACGTTGATGTTTAACCTTTAGAAAAACACCTACAACCGGCCAGTAAGATTGGGTCATACAAATTGTTTTCATTCTTAAGCTGCAGTGAACTTTTTCCTCTAAGAGAAACCAATGGAGCCCATTTCAGCAGCTCTTCGGATGGCATTAGGGAATGAGACTCGAGCCCTTAACTCTAACGTGTCAGCCACGTGGGTCCAACGGCTGGAGGTGACGAACAGGGCAGCTGCACCATAGTTCTGGCAGACACAGAAGGCCACATACTGTGAGACCCCATTTATATGAATACTCCAAACAGCATGTTGGGAATTGCTCTCGGCAATGACAGGGTGGTCGGGCTTCCCGGCATGCCATCCGTGGATGTGTGGCGGAACCTCAGAATCGTAGACTTCAAAAAGTGACGGGCAGGGGTGGAGATGGCAGTTTGAGGACAAGAAACGTGACGTGGCCAGAGGACGGTGACTAAGAACAACTCACTAGCTGCCTTCACACGCTCTCATCTGCTACTGATGGGGATGTAAATCGACGCAATCTTTCTTGGAAGCAATTTAGCAATGTGTTCCCAAAGATCGTGCTGAAATGATCATGGCTTTTGACCTAGTTTTTGCACTAAATTTGTAGGAAATAGAGGATTAGTTAGGCAAAGAATCGGCTCTATAGAAGCTCACCTCACTGTTATTTATAATAATAAAAAGTTGGAGACAGCCTAAAGCCCAAGAAAGGCGAATTATTATATATTCAGGCAATGCAATACTGCTTCAGGTATTAAACAGTAACCTTTTATTATGTCATATTATATCATTGGTTTTTTTAAGTTTATTTATTTTTTTTAATTTTTTATTTCTTTTATTTTTTTAAATTTAGATTTTTAGTGTTTTATTTATTTTTGATACAGAGAGAGACAGAGCATGAGAGGGGGAGGGGCAGAGAGAGAAGGAGACACAGAACCAGAAGCAAGCTCCAGGCTCTGAGCTAGCTGTCAGTACAGAGCCTGATGCGGGGCTCGAACCCACAAACGTGAGATCTGACCTGAGCCGAAGTCGGAGGCTTAACCGACTGAGCCACCCAGGTGCCCCTAAGTTTATTTATTTTTGAGGAGGGAGAGAAGGGGGAGGGGCGGGGAGAAGGAGACTCCCAAGCCGGCTCCACATTGCCAGCACAGAGCCCCCCCGCAGGGCTCCATCCCACACCCCATGAGATCGTAACCTGAGCCAAAACCAAAAGCCGGACACTTAACCAACTGAGCCACCGGGGCGCCCCGTCATCATTACTTCTACTCATGGTTTTTGTGGTCAGGAATTCGGACAGGACACAGTGAGGATGGCTCATGTCTGCTCTGTGCTATCGGGGCCCCTGAGACCTTAGCGGTGGGAATCGTGTGATGCTTCAGTTGCTCACAGATTAGCAGATGCTGATAATCCACCCGAATCTCAGCTAGAACATTCACATGGGGCTTTTCTATGGAGCGGGGACTTCCTCCTGATATGAAGGTTTGGTTCCAAGGTGGAAGAGAAAGAGAGTCAGGAAGAAGACGTATTGCCTTTCATGATCCAGACGTGGGAAGTCACGCGGCGTCACCTACGCGTCATCTGGCTGACTGTGGCTGTTACGAAAGTCTGGCTGATTCAAAGAGAGGAAACAACCCTCCCCTCTTAATGGTGACACGTCAGTGACGCAGGGTAGGAGGAGCTTGCCGTGTGAGATCTATTCCAGCGTGGGCGCCCTTGGATAGCACAGTGTGACTGTAACTAATTTTATTTTAAAAGCATATCTAATGGCATGGGAAAACATTGATGACGTGTTAAGAAGTAAAAATCAGGGGCGCCTGGGTGGCTCAGTCAGTTGAGCGTCGACTTCAGCTCAGGTCATGATCTCACGGTTGGTGGGTTCGAGCCCCACGACGGGCTCTGTGCTGACAGCTCCGAGCCTGGAGCTGCTTCTGATTCTGTGTCTCCCTCTCTCTCGGTTCCTCCTTCCGCTTTTGCACTGTCTCTCTGTCTCTCTCTCTCTCAAAAACAAATAAAGAATAAAAAACAATTTTTTAAAAAGTAAAACGCAGATTAGAAAACAGTGTGGACGGAATAATTTCAGTTTGAAGGAGAAAAAGCTATGTATGCACCATGTGAACGATAGTTATCTCTAGCTTGGGGCATCACAGGACGTTTTTATTTTCTTCTTTATGCTTTTCTGTATTTTCCAACATCCCCAAGACAAGCATGTTCTCGGTTCTGTAATTAGATAATTAAAATAAAAAAAGAAAAATACCCAATACATGTTATTTTCAAAGGGATGAGTCACTCCACCTTGGGGCGCATCAGAACGTTTTTACCCCGGGGCATCACGGTCCTGCACCCAGCGCCCCCCCCCCCCCAGGCCGATCTCTGAGGGCGCTGGACTTTCCCCATCAGGAAGGTCAAGTCCCCGGCTGGCACCACTGACTCCATTCCTGTCCTGGTTTGAGGAACTGGCTACCCTGCCTTTCTCCTCGGTTTTCAATCTCCTCTTTGTTACCGGATCTTTCCTCTCTGCTTCCAAATATTCTCCAGGGGCCAAACATTAAAAACTAAAGTGCTTCTTTGACCTCCAGAACGAAGCTCTCTCTGTTCTGGAATGAACCGGGTACACTGACTTTCTCTATTCTCACCTCTCCCTTTCTCAGCGCTCCCCAATACGCCTTCTGGCCCCAGCCCTCGGGGTTCAATTACCCTGGGAACCGTCTCCACCATCGCCTGGCTGACCAACCCAGTGCAAGCTGGAGGGTTCGGGTGGGCTCCCGTGTGTGAGTAGGTTTCTCTGAACCTCACAGTATTTTAACATTTTTCAATTGATTCCAAAGTTTAAAAATTAAGAAAACACATACAAGAGGCAGGGTTTCACCCTCTTTAAAAATATAAAGATCTAGCAACAGTGCCCCCGCCCCTTGCAGGGCAACAGTCTCTTGAGCAGAGTAGGAGCTACCCCCACGATGGGACAGAGGCCCCTGGGGACCCCTCGTGCACCCCCTGACTTCTCCACTCCTCGGCTTTGACCTGTAGATATTTAGCTTTGAGATGCTCGGTCTAAGTGCAGATACTTGGAAATGTCATTACTGAGATTGAGTGAAATGGAGTCTTAGTTTGACCTCCTTGAAAGCAGATGTTGACACTATACCCCGCAAAGGGATTCTTTAAAGTGAGTCAGAAAAGGGATGAAGCCCAAGGCAGGGGAAGTTGAGGAGCAGGAGGCCAGGGTGCCCCCCTCCACCACCGAGGGGACCCAAGAACAAGAGGTGAGGGAGCCCTGGTATTTGTCTGTCTTCTCCTCCCTCCTCGGACCCCTCCTGGGGGGCAGGATCTCTGCGGCACTTTGGGACAGTCCTGTTCACATGTCTCCTGCTCCCACAGCCAGAGATGGCCCCCGTCGGAGAGATGCAGGGGCGAGGGGAGGAGGCTGAGGCCAGGCGCAAGCTGGGTGGGGCACTGGCCCTGTTTGCTGAAAGGTGACCTCATCTCATTTCCCCACAGCGCCTGGCACCACGGCGGCACTTCCTTTGTGACAAGGGTTAGAAGCTCTGGTTGTTTGCATCCTCATCCTGATGGCTTCCCATTGGAAATGTGATGAATTTAAACGGGTCACTGTGTCATCCCAGTTGGGGGTGTGTGTGTGTGTGTGTGTGTGTGTGTGTGTGTGTGTGTGTGCGCGCACGCGCGCGCGCGCTGGGGTGGGGCATTTACCCGAAGCATCTGTTCTCTGCCCAGGGGCAGCTCCCCGTTCTGCTGAGCTCCCCCAGTGCGTGCGGCACTGGATTTAATGATCCGGATCCTCCTCCGCGCTTCCTCGGTGAGCCCTCCGGGTGTTCTCCCGAGGGGCCTGGCTTCGGCCGGGTTCCTGGGGCTCAGAGTCCCAGCAGCGCGTGGGCACAGGGACAAGGCCTGAGCGAATTCACGGTTAACCACAGGTGGACTCCGCTGTAGACCGAGTGGCCTGCTTCTTCGCGGGCCGTTCCCACGGGCGACACCCGGCGACGCTGCACCCTCGCCCAGGCGTACGTGCGAGCCACCGGTCCCCGGGGGCAGCTTTGCGGGACGCCTTTCCTTCTCTTCTGCAGAGGGAATAAAAACACGTGGAGGGAGGCGGTGGTGCAAACACAGACCGCTAGCGGAGGGCCGTCTGGGGGAGGAAACGCAGGCCCGCTTCTCAGGTCTGCGGGCCTCCTAGCACCCTGACTTCCAGGCTCCCAGGCCCCCGGGCCCCCAGGCAGCCTGCAGTGCTTCCTGCTGGGACTGGTGCGCCAGGTTCTCGTCCACTGACCTACCTGCTCAGAGAAGTCACTGGAAGACCAGAAAAGCGGGTCGCCTGGGGGCATCAGTTACACGTTTCAGCTCTGGCCATAATCTCACAGTTCACGAGTTCAATACCCACGTGCGTTGAGAATCTGTCTCCCTCTCTCTGCCCCTCCCCTGCGTGCTAACTCTTTCTCGCTATAAAAAGAAAAAAAAAACAAGAAAACACATTAAAGAAATAAAAAAAGACCAGAAAAGCCACAGTCTGGGCTCAGGCGTGGGCTGTCACACACTGGCTCCGGGCTTCGGGTGAGCCACCTGAGCCATGGTCCCCTCACTTGGGTGAAGTCCCGCCTTACCCGGGATTCCGGGAGACATATCGCCTGTCAGGGTTAGGCCACGGGAGGTTCAGGGCGAGCACAGACAGTGATGAAGACAGAGTTTCGTGGAAATTTGCAAAGCAAAGCTCAGCGGTACCTGCATTGCAGTGAGGGAAACGTGACCCACAGGACCCCTCCCACCGGGCTTCAGCGAGGGAGTTTGGAGGTCTCCCGGGTGCCACCAATGATGCTAGAAAGAATGACGATGATGCCGCGGAGAACTGAGTCTAGTAAGCGCCGAATGGGCAAAGCACCTGCTCAGACCTTAACATGAATCATCTCCTCCTCCGAGCCAGGAGGCGTTTTCACCTCCTTAGCCTCCGCCCTCCCCCCCAGGGACGCTTCCTAACTCCCTCCCTGTTTAGACAAATGTCCGCCTGACCTTGCCTTGCCCTCCTGGCCTCTCCCCAGCTGCCAGGCCTGTCCCAACCTGATGATTTCCCTACTTCCCAGCTCAGGTTTCCGCAGCGGGAAGCCCCGACCTGCAGGGGCCCAGGCAGCTCGGATCTGGAGCCACTCACTCTTTGGAATGGGAGGGGAAGGAACGGGTGCAAACCCAGCGGGGGGTCCTGGAGGAGGCCTGGGGGTGCCCTGAGCCTTCAGGTGTGCTTGTTTCAGGGGAGCCGGCCGAGGCTTGCGTCTGATAATAAGGTGCTTTGGGGGTTGGGGTAGAAGGCGACCCTTGGTGGCATCCCCGGCCGTCAGGAGCTGCGGCCTTTGTGCACAGGCCTGCGTCTGATGCCCCTTCCTCAGCCATGCAGGGCAGCTGGACTTCTCGGGAGAACTCGGCCACGTCTCCCTCTCTAGGTGCTTCTCTCCTTCAGCCGGAAGCTGGATGTGGGCTCCCCGGAGGCCTGCAGGGGAGGTGCAGGCACAGGAGGGGCACAGATGAGGTGGTAACTCCATCCTGAGGGTTCCCCAGTCTGCTCCTGGGGAATCTGCTTCCTCACCGTCTCTGACTTCTCCCCAGCGAGTCCCTGGAGGAGGAGGGGCCTCACCGCTTCAAGGGCCCTGACATGTACTTTCCTTCAGATGAAATCCAACTTTCCTTCTAGAAAGTTGTGCCAACTTACACTTTCTCCTCATGACACCAGCGCCGCCATTTAACTCAATTCCAGTTACAGCTCTTCTCTCCAAAGGTAAGAACCAGGCACTTCGCAAAACTCCAAAGGTGCCAGAGACACACAGCAGGGAAAATGAACCCTCCGGAGGTGAGCACCATGACCAGGTCGGTGAATATTCATGCAGGTTTTTGCTATGTAGCTGCTATCATCTTAATTTTAATTTTTTATGTTTTTTAAGTTTATTTATTTTATTTTGAGAGAGAGACAGAGCACGAACAGGGGAGGGGCAGAGAGAGAGGGCGAGAGGATCCCAAGCAGGCTCCGCGCTGTCAGCACAGAGCTTGACTCGGGGCTCGAACTCAAGAACCGTGAGATCCTGACCTGAGCTGAAATCAGGAGTCGGACGCTTAACCGACTGAGCCCCCTGGACGCTCCTAATTTTAAAATTTTACACAAAGCGATGTCACATCAGAAATACTTCTTTGTAATATACGAGCATTTCTGATGGTCCACACTGATTCCTTCTGGAACTTTTCTGTATACAGTCTCTCCCTAGAAAAACTTCACTGTGGCTTTAAAAGGTCTGTGAGTTCACACCTCCCGAATTTATGTCTTTTCTGACCTGCAGCCTCATAAATCCAACCACCTGCTTGACTCCTCAAGGGGGCGAGTGCCTAAAGTACCTAAAACATAACATATCCACGCAGAATTCTTGCTTCCACTCCTCAGTCCGGTCTCTCTCCCCCAGCCTTCCTCATTTTGGTCAAGTCACTTCCTGCCCCTCGGTTTCTAAAGGTTGGATCTGGGAGTCCTCTTTGCCGTGTCACTGATGTCCAGTACAACAGCGAGGCCTGTTAGTTAGTCCCCAGAACAAGCGTGTGACCCGCCCAACTCTTCTGTCCCTTGGCCACCGCCTCCCGCTCGGACTGGCGCAGTAGCCTCGATCTGGCCTCCTCACTCCCACCGCTGCCCCTCTACCCCCCTCTCCCTGTGGAGCAGCCACGACTTGCTTCTTCCAGTAAGTCCGTCAGGCGCTTCTCTGCTTGAGAACATGTCCGTGCTTCGAGGTGATGTTCATGCTGTGGCCGCCGCCTGGGAGCCCGTCTGACCGGCCGCCTCTCTAACGGCATCGTCTGTCTCCAGCCTGCCCTCCGGCTCATCACCTGCTCATCCTGCTCTGTCACCGGCACGTGTGTCTGCAGCCCGCCCCCTGAAGCTTGCCACCCCCCTGCCCCCCGCCCCCCGGGCCTGCCTGAATCCTCCCGGGTCTGAAGGTTGAACCATTCCGTCTCTGGGGTGAGCTGTTTCAGCCACGGGGCCTGAAACCTCTGAATGCATTCAGCCTTGTCCCATTGTCTGATTCGCTCTGTGGCATAAATTCCCAGCGTGGAATCGCCAGGGGGGAAGGGAATCATATCTTACACTTTGATATGAAAACCATAAAATGCCCTGCACAAAACCGCACACTCTCTGTGATCCTGCGAATTCTCCTGCTTTTCTCATTCCTCCAGGAGAAGCCGGGGACCCCGGAGAAGGAAGGCTGGGGGGTGGTGATGTCCCCGCGCCCTGCGTCCGGGGGCGCAGAGTTCATTACAGTCGCCAGGCTGGGATGGACGTATTCAGGGTGAGGTGCGGTGTGCGTCCTCGGATCAACACCGCCCCATTTCCCACCACCGGCCCCTGACCACCACCATTCCGCTCCCTGATTCCAGGAGTTCCGCCCTTTAGGGTCCACGTATAAGTGAGATTGCACAGCCTTCGTCTTTGTTTCCTTTTAAAATTTACTTATTTTGAGAGACAGAGAGAGAGAGCAAGAGTGAGAGAGAGAAAGAGAGAGAGCGCACGGCAAGTGAGGAGAGGGGCAGAGAGAGCGAATCCCAAGCAGGCTCCGTGCTGTCAGCGCAGAGCCCGACTCAGGTTCAATCTCATGAACCGTGAGATCATGACCTGAGCTGAAATTAAGAGTTGGATACTTAACTGACTGAGCCACCCAGGCGCCCCTGGTCTTTGTCTTTCTCTGACTTACATTTCTTAGCATAATGCCTTTAAGGTCTATCCATGTTGTCCCAAATGCAAACCATCCCTCTTTTTTAATGGCTGAACAATATTCTGTAATACACACACACACATGTATATATACACACATATATGTATACACAGACATAACATATGTTTATTTGTTATATAACATATATATATATATATATATATATATACCTCACATCTTCTTTATCCATTTGTCCATCAAGGCACACGTAAGTTGTGTCCACATTTTGTGACTAAAGCCGCAATGCACATACGCGTGCAGATACCTTTTTGAAACAGTGACATCATCTCCCTCAGACACACACCCGGAGTGGGCGCCGGGCGGTCCCTCATCAGGTCTGCCCGAGCACACAGGAGGCTGTGGTGTGAACAGAGGGCATCGGGAGAGGCACCAGGACGCGCACACGCAGACACGCGCACCTTGGGGAGGTCTATCATTCAAAGGCTGATGCCCCCTCCGCCTTCACCTCCACAACCTGTTACACTCTGGTGGAGAATTATCCCCAAGTAGAGATTCTAGCCTTTTTAACCCTTGAAGGTGAGTTTTGGGAGGAGTGTGCATTTGTGATCGGCAACAAATCACCCAAATGACTGGGCCGGGGGCAGCGCGGGGGTGGGGGTGGGGGTGGGGGCAACAGATCTCTGGGACTTCGGGACCCAGGGCAACAAACGCTGCTTCGCTGGACCTCTGAAATGGAAACTGCTCAGAGGGACATTTCTCTGCAGCTTTTATTTTTTATTTTATTTTACTTTTACTTTTTAAAGTTTTATTTTATTTATTTGAGAGCAAGAGAGAATCCCAACTTAGCTCGATCTCACCATCTGTGAGATCATGACCTGAGCTGAAATCAAAAGTCACTCAACCCACTGAGCCATCCAGGTGCCTCTCTCTGCATCTTTAAAACCAAAGTTTTAATTTATTATGTTTTTATCTTGAGTGCCGGGAGCATCTAGCCAGTATCATATAACCTCTCTTCCTCTTCTGACTTTGGAGTCTTTTCTTCAAAACAGAAATGAGAGCATCCTACAAAGTAAAAGAGCCTCAAACGGGTCAATAGCACCATCTACTGGCCATATGTGGGTATTGCATCTTTTTTTCCCCCCCGCCTAGTAAAACTACCAGCAACGACCCGGGATTTGCGGTTGAGTGAAAAAGCAGCCCTATCTTCAAGGGAATGAGCTGACCCCTCATATCTCCAAATAGAATATTTGAACAGAGTTTGACACCAGCAGTAAAAATGAACCTGGTTTTAAAAACCCAACAAAACAGAACAAAACCATGAGCCAGGTAGAGGGTGCCTGCTGAGCTGAGTGGGCAGGAGACCGCAGAGCGCCCCAAGGAGCAGGAAAGCCATGAATAATGAAACTAGGAAACACTTCTTAATGAATGATCATGAAAAGTCCAGCTACCAAACCTGCGGCGGCACAAGGGACTTTACATCCTTAAGTGCTTGCGGTCAGAAAGAAGAAAAGTTAAAAGTGAATGAGCTCAGTATCTGATTTTAGAGGTGACCGAAAAGGGCACCTGGGTGACTCAGTCATTTGAGGGTCTGACTTCGGCTCAGGTCATGATCTCACGTTCGTGGGTTCCAGCCCCGCATCGGGCTCCCTGCTGACAGCTCAGAGCCTGGAGCTGCTTCGGATTCTGTGTCTCCCTCTCTCTCTGACCCTCCCCTGCTCGTGCTCAGTCTCTGTCTCTCAAAAATAAATAAAAAACATTAAAAAAAAAAGTGGTCAAAAAGAACAAAGAAAGTGGAAGGAAAAAAATAAAGGGCAGAAATAAAAGAAACAAAAGAATAAATATATTAAGTAGGGTCAAGAAAACCAAAGAAATATGTGGGTTTTTTTTTTTAAACAAAACTGGTAAGTTTTCGACAATACTTATCAAAAGAAAAGGAGAACAGGGACAAAAAAAGAAAGAGAAGCCATGAGGACAGTGCTTATGGAGATTAAGCAGCTCAAAGTCAGGCTCACTCTTAGTAAACGGGCCGCTCTGCCCGGCCCCAAACCTATGCGTGGACTTAGTCGGGACTGTGCCGGCCCCGCTGCCGAAGGGGTGACTGAAACGCCCCCTTAGATCTCACGTCCTCCCATTTTCTCATCGCGCCCCTCACTGACGTCTGTGAAGTGGACAGGACCAGCGTTTTCTCCTTTATAATAATACAAGGGACATTTGTTAGTGCTTCCGATGTGCTGAGCACCGGGCAGTCATCCCCACAATGAGTCCCTGAGGCTGCCATCATCGTGCTCATTTCGTAGGTAAGGATACTGAGGTTTGGGACCTAGAGGAAGATGCCCAGTGTCACAGAGCCAGAACGAGGCGGTGCTGGGATTCTGGCCGCGCAGTTGGGGGTGGTATCTCCACAGTCACAGAGCAAGCAGACAGCAGAATCCAGGCCTAGTGACATCAACGACTCTAAATGTTGGTTGAGCTTTCCTCTCCTTCTCCAAATGGAGCAGGGATATGTTTTGTGACTCAGGATGAATCCATAGGTGCAGCTCTGGTCTCAGATGTGGCATCAGCATGGTCCTGAACTCCTGGAGGGCGACCATGGGCCTTGGGGCCAAGTGGCCTCTACTGCAAGTCTTACTCTCCTGTCCTGGAAATAACTCTCTAAACAGACTCTCATCCATTGTTATGGGCTACCACATTTTACGTTTCGGGACTTCTACTTCAGATAAAACCTGCTTTACGTTAGAGAAAAATGTGGATTTGTAGAATGCCCTTGTAAACAGGATGGTATTTCTTGGTTCTGTGTGTGATTCCTTTATGGGCCATGATCCTTGTGTCACATTAAATGAGGTTCTGGAAACTATGAATCCTGGGCCACATCAGGACTGCTGGTTGTTTCTCCATGGCCAGTAAGTTCAGATAGAATGGTGTTTTCATTTTTAAGTGGTAGAGGATAAAATCAAAAGAAGAGTAATATTTTCTGACATGGAAACATCTATGAAATTGAAATTTAGGGGTCCATCAATAAAGTTTTATTGGAACATAGACACTTCCAAGATGGAGTTGGGTTATGGAAACAAAGGCCACATCGCCATCGTAAGAGTGTCTGCTGCACACAGACAGCTCACTTGGGTTTTAACCAGGAGCTGCTCCGCCATTGGGCCTCTGCGGGCTTCCGTCTCTGGCTGGAATCTCAGGAGCCGGCGGGGGCGGGGGAAGGTGACACTGTTGGGGTACAGAGTCTAAGGTACTGGGATTGCAGGGGAGGAAAACCTTAGCTTTTTTCCTTACCCTTCTAGAACCTCCCCTGGGACCTTGTAAAGTAGACAACAAAACACAGATTCAAGAGAACAACAAACAAGTTCATTAACACGTGTTTACACACAGGAGCACTCAGTAATGAGCACCACAGGGGCACTCAGTGATGAGCACCACAAAGGGATGGTTAGCGGTTGGGCCCATGTAGCATCTTAGTGAAGAGCAATAATTTTGGGAGAAGTGATAAGAAAAAGGGAGAGGATGTGGAGCCTCTAGGGGTAGCAAATTGTGAGAAGGCAAACACCAGCAGAAACTAAAGGTACAAAGAGGCTGGTTAGGAAGGTTTGTTCCTGGGGCGCCTGGGTGGCTCAGTCGGTTAAGCCTCCGACTTTGACTCAGTTCAGATCTCACATTCGTGGGTTCGAGCCCCATGTCAGGCTCTGTGCTGACAGCTAGCTCAGAGCCTGGAGCTGCTTTCGGTTCTGTGTCTCCTTCTCTCTCTGACTCTCCCCCTCTCATGCTCTGTCTCTCTGTATGTCAAAAATAAATAAAACATTAAAAAAAAAAAAGGAAAGTTTGTTCCGCAGATTTGTCTGGTCCGCCTCCAGGCTGATAATGGTCTGGAGTTGTCTCCTGTCCTTCCTGGTAGAGCCCCAGGCCGACACCTTTATACATTTATGTCCTGCTTTTAGGCCAATTGACTTCCAAGGGGGAAGGGCTCCTCTTGTATCCGCGCCTTCTCAACGGCCTTCAGCTCAAAATAATCGTTGCGCCAAAGTGGCATATTTTAGGGGGGCATAGATGAGCTGGGAAGATAATTAGTGTGTGTAGTCATCCTGGGGCCAAGCTTTCCCACGAGGTCCCTGAGAGACAGAGACCCCTGTACGGGACAGGCTTCACGCATGGAAGGTAAAGTGATGCTTATAAGTAGATGACGTCTAGAGGACCTGGAGCAGCCAAAACTACCTTGGAAAAGAACACGTTTGGAGAAGTCACATTTCTTGCTTTCAAAGCTCCAGTAATTAAGACAGTGTGGTCTTGGTGTAAGAATAGGGATGGGCCCGTGGAATAGAAGTGAGAGATCACAAATGAGCTTTTGTTTGGGGCCAGCCGGTTTTCAGCAAGGGTGCCGCGGCCGCTGAGTGGGGGAAGGAATTCTCTTCCAGCAAACTGGGTCGGGTCAGTTGGACACCCATCTGCAAAAGAATGAACTTAGATCCCTGTCTCACACCAATGCACAAAAGTTCACTAACGAGGGACCAAAGACCCAACTGCGTGAGCCAACACTATACACTCCTAGATGACATACAAATGAGGTGAGAGGAAGAGGGGAGAGGTGCCTCTGGGGGGAGGGGAATGCCCTGAGGACAGTTGTGGTAATGGCCGCACAGCTTGGTGAATGTACTAAACCCCAGGGGACTCTCTAAGCGGTCGAATTGTATGGTTTGTGAATTATGGCCCAAGAAAGAGCACAGCGCGTCCGGGGCCTGGTGGGCCTGGGTGGGCAGGGACAGAACCAGCCTGGCACTCTTCGGGGAGGCTTGGGGGTTTGGGGAGTGGATGAGGCTTCTGCGGGGCAGGACCCTACACTTCTCTCGATGATTCTCCGGCACCCAGCGTGTTTCTCCCTCTCTTCTGAGCCCGTCCCCCCTTGGTTCCTTTTCCGAACAATTCTCCAAACCACTCAGGTGTGGCCGTTTCCAGGTGGCCCCGACCCTCCCTAGGTCTCCCCTCCAACTGAGTTCCGTGCTGGGCTCTCCAGCCTCATGGAACAGCATCGTGCACTGTGCCCTTACGGAATCCAGTCTCTGCTTTTTGCAGATAAAAATCGCTGATGTGCGGCTGAGCCTCTGTGGGTGTGCCTCTCCTAGTCCAAGAGGCGCCCTGACCTGGGACGGAGGTTTAAACGGAAAGCACTAAGTTCTGTGTGTGCGTGTGCACCTGTGTGTGTGCGTGCGTGCCTGTGTGCACATGCACGTGCATGTGTAACTCTCCACACTGTCCTCCAACAGGGAACGATTTAGGAGGAGCACTTGCTCCCCGGAGTCTCTGTTTCCACGGGAGTCAAATTCCCTCTAATAACAGAGCGGGAGACAGTAGGGGCGGTGGCTTCACACTTCTCCTGGGCAAGGCTGCGGGAGCGTCTTCCGGTCTCTCCCAGGTAAAAAAGCAGATCGCGATAGGTTTTTATGGATTGCAGTGATAAAGGACTGGCCGGACCACGTTGTGCCTGACACGTGAGAGGTGACAAAATTAAAGTCGTCAGCTGGTGCGTTAACGATCCCCCAACAACGACTCACTGGTGAGCTGCCTGCCAGGAGCCACCAAGGTTTTAAAGTGGCCACGAGGGGGTGTTCAAGGGCTACACACGTGCCCTGATCTGTCCCCTCGTCCCCTGTCCTTTTAATTCCCTGCTTCTTCAGTAGCCCAACTCCGGGCAGCCTATGTTGTGTATTCAGACAGCCCTGGGCTCCCAAGCGGGCCGCCGCGGCTCCCGAGTAGTCTGAATGTCAGGCTAACACCTCCTGTGCCTCTAACAAGCCAATGGCATCGAAGAGCACAGAGCGGCACTCACTTCGTGACCAGGGAGTAGGTGGGCTTTTTTCCTACTTCAAATAGTTAGACTTCTCTCCAAATCCTTGGTGATGGCTTTTCCGCAGAACTTGCCACGGTTTATGCGGATTAAAGTGCTTGCTGATTCTGTCTCCACTGCCGCACTGTTCGCGGACGCATGGGCCTGGGGTCCCGCTAAGAACGGGGAAGGACACTTGGAGACAAACCCGGGGGTGAGGGTTAGCCTCCTTTAGAACCGGTTTGCGTGCCCAGAGGCCCTTCAGAACCCACCAGGCTGGAGCAGAGCACCTCAGCTGGGGCCCCCTTAGGGGGCTGAGATCACCTCGATTCCCTGTGGGGGATTTCGGCTTGGACATTAGTCTCCTTTTGTGCCGTGAATAAGTGGCCCCTACGTGTGTCCTTGCCTGTTGCGGGAAAACCGTCTGACACTGTTCATTCCTTGGAGACGAAGGCACCAACCGTAATTCCAACCACGGCCTGAGCTCACTGGGAGCAGGACTGAGGACCGCGGCAGACCTCCTGCCCCGCTGGCTAGGGTCAAGACCAGGCTGATGAGCTACCTGAGCCCCGTGGGCGTCCTCACGGCCAAGCCTGATCTTAGGCGGGCATTTCTGTTCTCTGTCAGGCGGGAGTGCCCCCCCTCCGGCTGGGAGTCCTTGAACACAATAACGCCTGGATGAGGGGCATCCAAGGACAGTTTGAAATGCCCTCCCCTTTCTGGCACTAATTCCACTCGGAATGATTCTCCGCGAGTGAAGAAAGACAGCCATTCCTCTGATGAAGGACATTTCCCCAAGCTTCCACTACCCAGGTAAAAAGGGAGCTAAATGGCAACATGCCACCCAGAAGGAGCTGTCAAACACGAGAGTCCAGCACAGGGTGTGGCTCCTGCTTCGTCCTGGCGGGCTCGCTTGGCCCCTGGATCCCAGGCAAGCACCGTGTTTCCCGGCTGTCGCCTGCCTGTCACGCAAGGGCAGCCGGCTGCAACCTGCCGCCAGTGAGGGTCCTCGGTGCCAGTTCCAGCAGGGCGCGCCTCCCTCGTCCCTGCCCACGAGGAGTTCTGGCCTGGGAAGGGGACCCCTCTGAGCGAGGCCGTGGGCATCCTGGTGGGGCTGATTCTCCATGAACTGTAACACCCATTCCTTTAGCTGGAGGTCGCCGGTGGCACACGGATCTCTGTTCACACTCTGCTTCTTAAGTTTTTCGATTAACTGCCATGTGACTAGGAATAGAACTGCTCTGTTTCAGAGGCACCCCCTTTGTAGGATGCTTGAGAACAGGTACTGTTACCGGACTTCCCACGGACCTCGGCCTGCCTTCCAAGGCCTTCCTCTGCCCCAGGGCGTCTGAGATCCGAGGCTGCTGCCTCACTGCCAGCAGCACTTTACTCCAGGCTGCACCTCCACCAAAGGTTCGCTTCCTACAGCCTTCGCCAGGACCTCTGCCAAGTCTGGAGGTTCAGGGACAAACGTACTTGTCCTCTATTCGATATTTTCCATTTTGGATCCTCAAAGGACAGACCACTTAAGACCTGCAGATCTAAGAGCTCCCACAGGAGCAGCACAAGGAACAACGCCCCTCGGCTAGCTATTTTTGGTGCATCTGTTAAGACGTCATTGTTTTCACTCCTCAGTTACGCAGGGCTGCCCGGTCCCCTTGCTGGTGACGCAGACACGCGCGCTTAGCCCTGCTCCCGCGCCTTCACGTGCCTCTGAGGCTCACTCCCCCACATGGGGGTCATATTTATTCCAAGTTCACCCTCTGATGAAGTTTCAGTAAAATTGCAGAAATCTGTAGCTGTTATGTCCTTTCTCTCCATTGCATCGCAAACACAAGAGAGAAAGGTGCATGATCTGTTCCTGCTCTACGCATGGGGACTGCCCGCCAGGGGAGGGGTCCAGTCGGGTGCCTGCGGCTCCCAGGCTCAAGGGAGGCCGAGAGAGGTGCTCCTCCAAGAAATCCAGTTTTGCTCAAGGTTTTTGATTCATGCAGTGGGAGCGGCCTGATGCACTGATGACCGGAGGACCTATCTATGGGCGCCAAGATGAAGTCCCTTTTTACTTACGAGGTTTCCCTCTTCCCTCCACCTTCTTTGTTCAGGTTTTATTTTTTTTACATTTATTTGAGAGATAGACAGACAGAGCCCAAGCAGGGCAAGGGCTGAAAGAGAGGAAGACCCAGTATCTGAGGCAGCTCCAGGCTCGGAGCTGTCAGCACCCTGCCCAACACGAGGCTCTAACTCATGAGCTTATGACCTGAGCCAAAGTCGGATGCTCAAGGGACGGAGCCACTTGGGTGTTCGTTTGGCTCTCCTATTTTAAATCCACCGCAATGAGACGGCAACTCTGGAACGTACATGTTAACTTAGATTTCTGCTTTATCGTTTTCCTAAACTGTTTCCACAGCACCTCTCAACTAGAGGTGGAATCATTACAAAATGGTACAGATAGGAAAGTGAGGATTTCTCAGGGAAGTTGAAAAATGCTTGTAAACAGCTTAATCTTCTTATTCAAATTATCTTGCTTTTCAGAGGCGAGCTTGCCAAACTTGGCACTGTGTTCCGGGGCACTCACTTCCCAGTACCAGTCTCTCGATTCAAACAGTACGGGGTGAGAGTCACAGAGTCTATTACTCAGTGTCTTTAAGGGTCAACTATGGGGGCCCATTTTGTTTGTCCAAAAGCAATATCCTCAAGAGAGGGGGCGAGGCTTCAGCTGGTGCGGGCAGTGGTGGCCAACGAGGCACTGCCCCCCCTCAGCGCCATCCTCACCGCACGCACCTGCGGACGCGTCTCGGCGACACGGCTGATGTCATGGAGCAGGCCGTTACTGCGCCACAAAGAGCAGGGGCCTGGCACTCGTGCTGGGGATCCGTTTCTCCCCCCCCCACGTGACCACCCAGGGCTGCGGGTGGAGGAACACAGACCAAAACCCCCGAGGCAGGGAAGGCGCGTGGGTTTTCTGGCGGGACCGGGGCGGCGACCCCCGCTCCTGGCACTCTGGGTAAGACGGCCTGCACCTCGTCCTCACCGGGAGGGCCGTGCGCGCGCTGCGTTTATTTCGGGTCAGAGCCTGCTGTATTGCCCGGGGCTCGGGGAGAGGGTCGTGCTGGCCCTGCAGGAACGTGACCCAAGCACACGGCAGCAGTCCGCGCTAGGACTTTGGAACTTCAACTGCACGTCCTATCTTAACACTTGAGCACCGCGCTCTGACCAGCCCGGCCTCTGGCCGGACTCGGGTCCCGTTCTCTCTCCTCTGTACGTCCGCGCAGGAAGAACCCAAATCTGCAACCGAGGCTCCCCTCCAGCTCCGGGATCCACAGCAGGTGAACGCTAATTAGACACAACACTCGCGGACCTCCGACTCTGACTACGAAACACAAAGCCCGTGTATTTACTCGCTCAGATTTGGGGGCCTAACTGCTCACGGAAGGGTTCAGGGATGTCTTTTTATTGTTAAGCTGCAACATACAGGGTTTAATACAACAGAAAAGCATTTAATCAGATGACAGAGAAACTGAACAATAAACAAACAAAACACTCAAAACAAAATATTTTCCATTGGAAACATGTTAAGGTGACTACGGGGTTGTGTTACCATCTCACTGCGATCTTCTTGTGTGTCACCGGCCTCCATACCCCGTGTTTTCTGTAATCATGCAGGTGTGGGTGGGAGTCTGAGTGATTAAATACGTGAGAAGTCCGTTCACTGCAGAGAATCATTGCACAAGGCAGCCAAACTGGGTTTAGAGAACAAAATTATTCAAGAAATTCTCCGCGCATTTGGGTCATGTTAGAAGCCATGAACCTTCAGCTGCTCCTCCTTGACGATGCCGACCTGCAAGACAGAATTGAACAGGACAACTCAGGAGCGCAGGCGCTCAGCCCCAAGAACACATGGAGCAGCGACATGAAAGCAGTCAGCGCTGAGTCTGCTGCGGCACCGGGCCTTGCGCCGTGTGCTGTTAACAATTCAACAGACCCGCACGCCACAGCGCGCCCAAACACGGGCGAGCAGGTCACTCCAGTCACGAGATAAGCCAAACAAAGGGTTCGACTGCCGTTGAAATAAGTGCCGACTCTGTACTTCTTTCTCAATTAACCAATTTACCTCCTTCACGTGATTTTTTTTGCTAAATAAGAGACCACTCGCTCTGCCCTGGAATCCAATTCTGGAAGCAATCCCAAGGCTGTGCCTCGGGCACCCAGTCACTCACCTCCAAGAGAAACTGGCAAATGTTCTTCCTCTGGTCACCTTGAAGCTGAATGACCTCTCCGTACTCAGGATGCTCGATCACAGTGCCATTACAGGCGAATTTCTGCAGGAGGAGACGCGGCACGCGATGGAGTCAGTCCGCGGAGGTTTTGTCTTCGCCCCAGACCAGCACTACTTCAGGAGGCCTGCTCCTGTTTAGGAGACACCTTGTCTCCCGTGACCCCCTCTCCCGTGACCTCCAACGCTCCCGAATTCATTTGCAAGTGACCCAGCAGGAAACACACAGGAAAGGAAGGCACTGAATGATTTCACATTTCACTTTGTGTGAACGGCACACAGATCTCATTTTAAAATGGGAGGCCCGCATAAGTAGCCGGTGTTAATCAGAAGCGAGGTGGCCCTCCTGAGCCCGGTCCCGTTACCAGCTCTGCGGGACTCAGGTGAGGGTGTCCCACTGGGGAGCGCAGCCTGGACTGTGGTTTAATCTTTTCTTCCCAACGCCCTTACCTTTTTGAAGGCTTTCACAAGTTTCTTCTTGTCATAGTCGTCGGCGATGCCCTGGACAGTGGTCAGCGTCTTCCTGCCGTTCCGCTGCTGGATCCTTATATGGATGTAATCCTCGGTCCCTGCCGGGAGTAAGTCGTCGCCCTTAGTTGCATCAGCAAAGGGGTCTGCGAAGGGACACACAAAGTGCCAAAGCACAAGAATTACCTTTCAGTAAGGAGTTTCCAGGCGTGCGCTGCACCGCATCCTACGCAATCGGCACAGAAGGTTCTGGTGGGCGGCGACCGGGCTGGGGCAGGAAGAACCTCCAGGCCAGCTGCTCCCGCAGAACGAGAAACATCCAGCCGGCCGCGCCCCGAGCAGGCGAACAGCCAGCGGACCTATCGGTAGCCAAGTCCCCTACCCTATCGCGACAGTAAAGTCGTGCGTCACCTCCACGACCCCCTGCCGACACCGACCCTCCGCCGCGGCCCCACGACCCCCTGCCGACGACACGGACGCTCCGCCGCGGCTCCCGGCCTCTAACCGCGTCCCCGCGACCTCCTGCCGACGACACGGACCCTCCGCCGCGGCCTGTCCTCAAGAAGCGAGACGAAAACCACCCGCATCTGCGCATAAGCCCGTTCACCGATCGACCCGAAGCGTCGTTTTGCAGACGGCCGCCCGAGGCCGCCGACCCCCGGCGCCCAGCCGGCAGCCCCCC
>NC_043704.1:149873875-149940412 GCF_006229205.1 Suricata suricatta
GGCCGGGCCGGGGCTCCGCGGGGAGGGGTCGCAAGGGGCCCAGTCGCCATTTTCTGGGCGCCGAGACAAAGCCCCATTCGGGGTGCGGGGAGGGCGGCGGGGCGGCGGCGGCCCCGGCGAGGGCGGGCAGGGGGGCGGCGGGCCTTACCGAAAGATTGGAGGTTCTGGATAGTGGACATGCGATACTAGTGTGAGGCCGCGGAGGGGACAGAATTCCTGCGGGGCCCGCCCGGATCACCGTGTCTGGAGGCTGCAGGGGTGAGAACACGCAAATCAACCAGAGGACGCTTCGCCCCGGGGCTGGGATTCGGCTGGCGCGGCGGCGGCGGAAGCCGGGACGAGGCAGGAAGAGGCGAAGGAGGAGGCGGAGGAAGAGGCGGCGGCCGCGGAGGCGAGAACGCGAGCGAAGAGGCGGCGCTGGGGTTTCTCCCACAAGATGGCCGACGGAGGCTATTTAGACGCGCCCGCCGCCCCTCCCCCGTGACCCGCCCGCGCCGGGCATCCTGGGACTTGTAGTTCTCTCGAGGTGGTCGATCCCGAGCAGCCCGGGGCCGGCGGGCTTCCGGGACCGCAGTTCCCGGCAGGGAGCACGGCCTGCGGCGCCGGCGGCCCGGCCGGGAGGGTACTGGGGCCTTGGCGCAGTCGGGGCAGAGCCCGTAGGGTGCGGGGGCTAAGCCACCCCTCCCCCCGCCCCCGAGCCGTCGCTTGCTCTCCCGGACTCTAGCGGCGCCGAGGAGGTCGGTGCTGGGTGCGCAGTCTGCGTCAGTCACCGTCGAGGCCCAGGGTCATGTAAGTGAAATCGGGATGCGGGAGCAAAACGAGCGCCCAGCCCTGGCTTGGGACTCGTCGGCCGCTCTGCTCGGCACCTCTTGCGTCGCAGTTCCAACCCCCGAATCCGACCTCCGTCCCTGGTCCGCAACTGCAGGAGCCGCCTTAGTCCCTGTGAGGTTGGCGGTGACAGAGCTCCTCCGCCCCCGCCCGGGGTAGGGCAGCCCTCCTGCTCCCCAGCGTGCATCTCCCGGACGGCGTGGTGAAACACGGATGGGTGGACCCGCTCTTCGTGTCGGGTCTGCGGCGCCTCGAGTCAGCAAACTGGCAGGCTGCCAGGAGATGCTGACGCCGTTGGTCTGGGACCGAACTGCACACTCGCTGCACACTCACTGTCCAGGCCCTGGTCCGGACCTCGCTGCACACTGCACACTCACTGTCCAGGCCCTGGCTCGGGACCTCACTGCACACTTGCTGCACACTCACTGTCTGGGCCCTGTTCCAGGACCTCACTGCACACTCACTGCACACTCCCTGTCCGGGCCCTGGTCCGGGACCTCACTGCACATGCTGCACACTCACTGTCCAGGCCCTGATCCAGGACCTCACTGCACACTCACTGTCTAGGCCCTGGTCTGGGACCTCACTGCACACTCCCTGCATACTTGCTGCACACTCACTGTCCAGGCCCTGGTCCGGGACCTCACTGCACACTTGCTGCACACTCACTGTCCGGGCCCTGGTCTGGGACCACACTGCACACTCACTGTATGGGTCCCTGGTCCGGGACCGCACCACACACTCGCTGCACACTCACTGTCCGGGTCCTGGTCCAGGACCTCGCTGCACACTCACTGCACTCTCATTGTCCGGGACCTCACTGCACACTTGCTGCACACTCACTGTCCGGGCCCTGGCCTGGAACCTCACTGCACACGCTGCACACTTACTGCACACTCACTGTCTGGGCCCTTTTCCAGGACCTCACTGCACACGCTGCACACTCACTGTCCGGGCCCTGGTCCGGGACCTCACTGCACACTCTGCACACTCACTGTCCAGGCCCTGATCCAGGACCTCACTGCACACTCACTGTCCAGGCCTTGGTCCAGGACCTCACTGCACACTCACTGTCCAGGCCCTGGCCCGGGACCTCACTGCACACTTGCTGCACACTCACTGTCCGGGCCCTGGTCCGGAACCTCACTGCACACGCTGCACACTCACTGCACACTCACTGTCCAGGCCCTGGTCCAGGTCCTCACTGCACACTCACTGCCTAGGCCCTGGTCTGGGACCACACCGCACACTCACTGCCTGGAGTCACCGGGCCGAGGTCAGCAGGGGCCAGGGATGTGGCATCCAAACATCAGCTTGGGACACAGAACTCTGCCATAAACTGAAGGTGAGCTCGGCAGACAGACGGACAGAGAGTCAGGCTCCAGGTCTGTAGTAGGTAGACTCTGGGAGCGGGCTCACCCGGGCTGGGGCTCTATTGTCAAACTTGGTCGGCTTCCTGAAAGGAAAGAAAGAGACTAAAATTTAGTGATTCTCAACTTTTTCTTGGTGCCATGGCAGCCTTGCGGAGCTCATGGACCCCTTCTCAGGGTAATGCTTCAAGTGCATAAAATAAAACCCCGAGGATCACAAAGCAAACTACGCTTACCGAAATTAAAAACAAACATTGATACATTTACTAATACATTAAGATCTAACACTAGGTATGATAACTAGATTTTTAAAAGATGATAAAAGGTATTTTGAGGTGACCATAACATCAAAAATGTAATATGAAAACACCTGTAACTTCTATTACTGCGAAGATGCAGGGTCTTTTAATGTTACTGTGGTGTTGCCAATATTCATAATGGGGGAGTCCTAAATTTTGCTTGGAAATTAGTGAAAATGTAGATGTAATCTTTTGTCCCCATCCATGTTTTGGGATGCCCCGCAGCCCTCAGTTCTATCTATGAATTGGTATCTGTACACCTCAAGTTAACAATCCCGCAATTTAATCATCTTTTGTGATTCATGATGATAGGTACCACTTACTGAGTGCTTACTATTTGCCTGTTGGACTTATACATAATATTATTAATCTTCATAGCCATTCTGTGATTTAGTTATGACTCTATAGAAGAAATGTAAAAATGAGGCTTTCATAGGTTGAATAATTTGCCTTCAAAAGCCAAATTCTTGGGGCACCTGTGTGGCTCAGTCAGTTAAGCGTCCGGCTTCGGCTCAGGTCATGATCTCACGGTTCGTGGGTTCAAGCCCCGCCTCGGGCTCTGTGCTGAACATTTGCTCAGAGCCTAGAGCCTGCTCTTTGGATTCTGTGTCTCCCTCTCTCTCTGACCCTCTTCTGCTCAAGCTCTGTGTCTCTCTATCAAAAATAAATACATGTAAAAAAAAATTTTTTTTTAATCCAATTCTTAACTCTCAGCAATCTTTCTACCATTTTGGTCTTCTGTCTAGTGAAGAATAGAAAACAAAGCTATATAGGGAAGTAAAAACAAAAACAAAAACCAAAGCCACAGTATCTTAGGGATTTCATGATCATTACACCCTCAGAGAACTCTCTACTCCCTAGTGTTGTATCAGAAACCCCCAGGACAGAAATCTTTAACAAAAGCCAATGACAAAGGTTGGATACAATTCTGATGGTTCTCTTTAAAAACTCTTCTGATTCTCTGGTCATCGGTAGCTCTGTTTTTAGGCTTACACTGCCCAGTCCACATGTGGCCCCTGGGCAGGCACTTGTGTGTGGCTGGTCCAAATGTTCTAAGGATAAAGTATACGCTTGCCTTTCAAAGGTTTACATTGTTTCCATTCCATTGGTTTCTTTTTACTTGTTAAAATGTGGCTACTAGAAAATTTAAAATTACACGTGGGTCTATTAGACAGGGCAGGTTTGGAGTAGAAGGGTTGACCTGTGTGTAAAGTGACCATAAAAGGAATAAACCTGAGCATTGAATCTAGTCTTTTGAGTTCTAATAGGTACTAGCCTAGTTGACCGTGATTATATCCTGCCTCATTTCAGAAAGGATTAGAGATCACTCGCAGGGAAGAGGAATATCGATTAATGGGATCAGGGAAGAATAGAAAAAAGGTAGAAAGGTTGAAAACTAAAAGCCCCAAAGCTAAAGTTAGACCCCAGGTCTGGATCTGAACTTCCTAATGATCAAGACAAAGGGGAAGTCAGCAAGCAAGTTTGTACGTCTGCAGGTTGAAAACATACCAGCTGCGCAGGAGGAATGACTGCGTGGCCCTGAGCCACAGCAGAGTGGCTTTCCTGGGCCCTCATACAGGGGACACTGCGATGTAGGGGACAGCATCCCCAGCAGTTTGCCTACTGTGGAGAGGATGGTGGGTTTTATGCGGCTGTGTTTTGTTTTTATATCTGCTAGTTGTGAAGACGTGCTCTCTGGTTAGGACCTTGGGTCCCCATCCGTCCTTCTGTGGCGGACGAGTGATAACGCGCCACTCAGATTCCCTGCTTCCCGCAGAAACTGCGCTCTGAATCCCACCTGCATCCTGCTGCGGCCACACTTCCCACCCGCTGCTCCCAGCCCGTGACTGTGCAGCAGGGGCCCTGGTGCAGGCCCTTCTCCAGACGTGGGACTCAAGTGATGGGCAGCTTTCCTCGGGGACTCTCCTTTGGCCTTGGTGGACTTTCCTAACCTTGCGCTGAGGTCTGAGACTCTTCTTACTCAACCCTCCCTCCCTCTCTGCTTCCCAGGGTCACCGCCTCTGGCTCCTTCCTCTTTCCCCCACAGGTGTTCCCCTGACAAATCCTGCACGTCTAAACCCATCTCCACGTCTGCCTCTCAAGGACCCACACTGATACACCCAACCCTGTGCTGCGTGGGCCGCTAGGCTCAGCTTCGGTGGCAAACTCTCCCACGAAGCTCAGAGGCAGCCAGAAAGGACATGGGTTTCAGTCCATCTTCATGCATTTCCTGCTTGCTTGGATCTTCTCTTCCTTCCCTCCCACTGGACTCTGCACGGGATGCAGAGATAGAGTCTTGAAGAAGCTCCTTAAAGATCCCTCCTGATTACCTGAGCCGATCGTACCCTGTCACCAATCCCTTTCTGTATATTCGTATGTGTTCAGTGACAGAAGAGGAACCGGCAGGAGACACATGCAGGCGCAGTTCCCAGCCCTGCCGGGCACCGCGTCGGCTTCTTCCTGAGCTCCACGTGGTTTGCTTCTGGTCACGTGCCCATCAGTCCTCGGCTAACTACTGGAGGAGGCCCGAGAGCCCTTCGGGGTTCCCCCTCCCCCCGAAGCTCTTTCCAGCGCTCTGTCTGTGAGCTCAGCTGTCTTGGACTCTTCACTGGTTCTGCGTCACTTAGGGCGTCTGCTGGGCTCTGCCTGTGCTCCCCCAGAGCTCTGTCGAGGCAGTGATTCGGATCAATCGCCGGGCTCACCTCGTTTGGATTCCATCCTTTAGGGGTCGCTATCCTTTGACACAGAGTTTCTTGAAAATCTGTCATGGCTCATATCGTGTCCTTTGTTTTGGTTGTTTTAGGTGGAGAGTAAACTCGGTGAATTCATCTTGATTGGCAACAGACGTCCAGCACGAGCATTTGGAATAAACGAATGAACTTCCCCTTGGCGTCCGTCCCGATTAACCCTTCCGCCGTGAAGGTGTCTGACACGTGATGGCGCAGTGACCCCGTGGATGTGCTGCAGTGGCGTAAACGTGTGTGTGCGCAGATTCCTTATAGTACTAAAGACTGGTCCCTCAGAAGACCCTTGGAAACGTGTACTTCTGTAAATGCTGTTTTATGGCGGGAAACGTTGGGCTGCCTCATGACGAAGAGACAAATCGGCGTATAAATTATGTGAACTAAATCTCTGAAATACTGGTCCGCCCGCCTTGCACGTTTCCTTAGTTATTTCCGAGTACTGTGTAGGGAGTTTAATATACTATGAGTATTTGGTAAATGTGAGCTGACCTACTTTATGGCTAAAAAGAGAAAACAGGGGCGCCTGGGGGGCTCAGTCAGTTAGGCGTCTGACTTTGCCTCAGGTCATGATGTCACGGTTCGTGGGTTCGAGCCCCACATCGGGTGCTGTGCTGACAGCTCGGAGCCTGGATCCTCCTTCGGATTCTGTGTCTCCCTCGCTCTCTGCCCCTTCCCCACTCATGCTCTGTCTCTCTCAAAAATAAAAATAAAACATTAAAAAAATTAAATAAAACTTTAAAAAGAGAGAGAAGGAAAACACATTCTGAACCGAGGCATGCACTAACTGAGCAAAGAGAACTGCTAGTAACATTTTGTGTATTCCATTGTGGGCCGGGAGACGTGCCAAGCACTTTACATTCTCCTTTTTACTCTTCGTAATAATTTTGTGAGGTGGGTTTTATTATCCTATTTTACAGGTAAGAAAAAGAAGTCTCAAGAAGTCGATTACTTACACACACACACACACACACGAGAGAGAGAGAGAGTTATTCCTTAGTATTTTTCTAGGGAAAGAATAAGCAAATCTGACTAATTGAAAACATGCAAAACATGGACCAGGGAAGTATAGTTTCAGTGTTTGTGATAAATGTCCTGAAATCACTCACAAATATAGAAGTCACGAAAGCTCAGGGCGCCTGGGGAGCTCAGTCATTTGAGCGTCCGACTTTGGCTCAGGTCATGATTTTGCAGTTAGTGAGTTCGAGCCCCACATCGGCCTCTGTGCTGACATCTTGGAGCCTGGAGCCTGCTTCATATTCTGTGTCTCCCTCTCTCTCTGTCCCTCCCCCACTCACACGCTCTCTCTTTCTGTGTTAAAACAAACAAACATCAAAAAAAAGAAATCACTAAAGTGTGTGTAAAGTATACACTAATGCTAATTTTCAGGGTTTTCGTTGGTAACCAAGTAGGTATAAAACCACAGTGTTCTCATTCACTGGAAATAGAAAAGTGATTGGATCTCCTCTTCATCATAACCAAGCTAATACTTCTCAGTCCCACAGCCGCATCCGGGCTCTGGCACAGTCCCGACGCTCCTCCCTCCGCCCCTCCCTCCGTGAAGAGCACCCCCTGCCCGGTGCCGTGGCCAGAGGCGCGTACTTGACTCCGTTAGGGAGTGAATCCGTAAGCGCCGGGGGCCACAGGTCGCAAATAATAGGCCCACCCATTCCTTTTTAGGTCATGATTTAGTATATTCAGTAAAATTTTATAACATTTAGATTTATTCTCTTAAGGAAAATATATGAATTTCTAGTTTATCTTTAAAAATTTGGGGACGGTTCTCGAATTCCTCACAATACCTGTGGTTTCTTTTTTAAGTGTTTATTCATTTATTTTGAGAGAGAGAGAGCAGGAGCAAGGGAGGGGCAGAGAGAGAGGGAGACAGAGCATCCAAGGCAGGCTCCAGGCTGTCAGCGCAGGGCCCGATCTCACAACCCTGAGAGATCTAGTATCCGGGGGAGATGCTCACCCACGGGGCCGCCCAGGTGCCCCGACAACTGAGATTTCTCCCTCCGCTTAGGAAAAAAAAAATCTACATTTACAGCGTCTCTTTAAGAAAAAAAGAAAGGTCAAGGCTGATCTCTAACTACCTCACGTCTGGTTGCCCAGGGAGTGGGACAATGTTAACGGATCATGATTAAAACAAACAACCAATGAATTAAGAAAATATTAAAAAGAGGTGGAGCCAAACGTGGCCTGGGTTATTCCACCATAGGGGACGTTTTGGGAAGAGTTAGTGCCAGTCAAAGGGTGGGGTCACCAGGGAAAGAATTCGTGTTTTGTATTAAAAAGTTAAGTGGAACTTTTGGCTTGAGCCAGCAGCTGCGGGCACGGAATTTTCGGCCCCTCTCCCGCCGGTCCGTCCGACGTGCAGAGCACACAGTCAGCGGCCATTCTGTGTTGTTTCACGGGTCTGTGCGCTGGGATTTGTGGCACGGATTGTGGGTTGCTACGGAACGTCGTTCTCCCCTTCTCTCCTGGCAAAACAGAATCTCAGCGGTGGGCGCCTGGGCGGCTCAGTCAGTTGGGCGTCCGGCTTTGGCTCAGGTCATGATCTTGCGGTTTGTGTGGACAGCCCTGCATCGGGCTCTGTGCTGACAGCTCAGAGCCTGGGGTCTGCTTTGGATTTTGTGTCTCCCTCTTTCTCTGCCCTTCCTGTGTTCATGCTCTGTCTCTCAAAAATAAATAAACATAAAAATTTTTTTAAAAAAAGAATCCGGCTGTTTTCTGGGCTGCGGTGTGCCAGCTGGAGGGGTCTGCTCCCGCTGGCCTTGCCGGCTGTGCCCATGCGGTGTAGGCACACACGTCGAGCGGGCTTTCTAAGAATTCCCTTAGAGGAAGCTGACTCGGTTCAGAAAAGTGCCCAGTTTGCTCTTCTCTCTTCTCCCTTCCTGCTGCCTCGAATGGGGACCCGATGTTGAAAGTGCAGTCGCCACCTTGGGTGACAGGGTGACCTGGCCTGTGGTCGTGCCACAGCTGCGGTGGCTCAGAGTGACGAGGGAGCCTGGGACCCTGGACAGGACGGAACCCACGAGTTTAAGCCTCTGCTATTTTGGGCTTCCTGTTAAGTGAAGCAGAGCCCAGCCCGAAGAGCGCGGCTGCCCAAATGGGGACCTGAGGCCCAGGGCAGCCCACCTGCACTTTCCCAGTGCCCGCGTTGGTGTTGTCTGTGGCATGGGTCACGCCTTCTGCGCTAACCGAGTCTGGGAGGAATTAGGACCGCCCACCACGGGTTGTAGGAGGATGTCTAGAAGCTGAGGCCCAGGGGCCGCCTGGCGGGGCAGATGTCCACCAACTGTCGTGGGCTCCTCACGTCTTTGCCACCAGCAACAGCGAGAGACGGCGTCCTCTGGGTGTTTAAAAGGGAAGCGTTGATGAAATGTAGCCTTGCTTATTGTCTGCCTTGTAAACAATGCACCTGGATCCCCGTGAAGCTGGAAGCAGAGTCCCTGGAGCTCAAGTTTAAAGTCTTAAATCAATGTTCTTCGGCTTTGTAGAGTTTGGTTGTATTTGTTGGAGGGCTGACGCCCAGCTGGTGGCTGCATCCGTACAGGTTGTCAAATTATTAAAATCCTTTCATGCTGGTTGGCAAAGGGTTACTGCCCAGCCTCCCCACCCTCGCTCCTCCCGGTGGGAGCTCTTCGGCCGTTGACAAACAAGCAGAGGAAACAGCAAAGCCCTTCCTGGACTGGGTCACCCTCCACGTCTGAAATCAGGCATCTGCGCGCACAGTGTTCGTTTTGCCAGCAGCGTGCTTGTTGCTGCCCAAGTTTCGCCAGTAGTCTGGTTGAAACCCTGTGGAGGGGGGCAGCCCTGGACCAGATCGGGTCAGCGGGCCTCATCGAGGAGCCACGGCTGGCACCGGGTGCCTCGCTGCGGTTTGCTCCTGCCACTGCCCGCCCACGGCAGACCTGCCGCGCTGTTGGGCGAGGTCAGGAGCCTGTGCGGAGACGCCCACTGTCACCCGTCTTACAGAATGTTGCCAGCTGTGTTTCTTTACATCACAGCATCTGTTTGTAAGAAGCCACAAGTTGTGTTACTCCTAGAAAACTGTGGGGTTTTTTCCAATCCTATAAACCTATCTATAAGCGTCCAATTTTCCCTTCTCCCTATCTTTGTGAGGATACTTACAGCCTCTCTGGAATGTAGCAGAGAAGACACCGAGGGAGGAAGGAGGGGAGAAAACACTCAAAAGTTATGGAAAATCAAAGTAGATCAGTGATCAAAGGAACCCAAATACACGGGCATTTTGTTCTTTCCTCAGTGGAATTCCAACATTAACCCATCACAGTTATACTGAGAACTTGGCTTTTCAAAGCTGTGAAGTACAGAGACTAAGTACCTGAGGAGGATGTTCTTTCCAAACGCCATGTCTGCGGGCTTCTAAGCTCTTCTTCCTCCAGTGCTGTTACAGATAACCACTCCGGCGCAGTTAGGGCTTTGGAGAATGGTATGTGGGGTATTTAGAGGTAGACAGTGTCTTTGTAGGCTTTGTCCTGACCTGCATTTTGCCAAACAGGGAGAGTGTGTGGCCCTTAATTTCCATAAACAAGTAACGAGGCATTTCCAAGCACTGTGTCTTCTGAGGTTATGGTTTCCTTTTTTCCTTTCGTTGGTAAACTGATTCAAGATCAATCCCATGTTACTCTGAGCCATCCTACACCCCACCTACGATCTCCAAGGATCCTCTGGAGGTCTGCATTCTCCCGTCCTCACCTGCTTTCAGTTCTTAACTCTGGTGAGTTCTTCGCTCCAGAGATAAGCACCCCTCCCCTTCCCTGACTTCCTTAAACACGGCTAACACAGCATTACAGGGTGTAGCGCTCTAATGGGAAAATTGGAGAGAAGCCAGGAGGTTAGTTACAGTGTTGCACAGTCTGGGGGTCAACGTCCAAGTTCAGGGTCGGGTACCGTTGCCTCCGAAGACCCCTTTTACTGCCATGCCACTCATCTCGCTGCGTTCTGGGCATGGGAACCACTCATCAGGGGAAGACGAACATTTTCTGGTGCCTAATCCGGCAGAGCAGTTTAACTGCCCCCTGGATGCCCCGCATCTCTGGTCCAGGCCTTTCTGTGCTGCAGTCCGAGCCACAGTGGCAACAGCAGCCAGAGCAACAGTGTTGTCTGTTACATTTTGCTTTAAGTTCTGGAAGAGCAGATTCTTGGGCAGCGCCCTCTCTCCACCCACCTGGCCCGTGGATTCTGGGGACCGTATGGTTTGTGCGGAGGAATCTGGAACCTGCAGTGTAATGGACACTCTTGTCAGGTATTTTTGGGCTGTTTGCTGATCCAAAAAGACTGTTAAAGATCTAGAGCAGCGATAGGCGTACTACATTTTGTATCTTAATGAAATACGTAATTCGATAATCTTTCCGTATTAGGCTAAGGCCTTTTTTTTGACGATTGCAGTCCCTTTCACGCCCAGTGTTGGGTAGCGGTGGGGAAATTCTCATTTGGACTCTCCCGCCTTTTCTTTTGTTTATGGCGACTGATCTTCTTGAGTTTTTAATGTAACTGCAGCCTTATGCGATGTAGAAAGGCTAAGCCACTTGTAAATTGTTGTCCTGAAAATGAGCTGCCTGTTCCCGAATATAAATTACAGCCTTTCCAGTTTCAGTTTAAGAAATAAACTTGGTTCCAGTTAGAAGCCAGGACATGTGATGGTTTCTCTGGCAGTTATTTATTTATTTATTACAATTTATTTATTTACTTAATGTTTGTTCATTTTTGAGACAGAGAGAGACAGAGCATGAGCGGGGGAGGGGCAGAGAGAGAGGGAGGCACAGAATCAGAAGCAGGCTCCAGGCTCTGAGCTAGCTGTCAGCACAGAGCCTGACGCGGGGCTTGAACCCACAAACGTGAGATCTGACCTGAGCCGAAGTCAGAGGCTTAGCCGACTGAGCCCCCCACATGCCTCTTCTCTGGCAGTTTTAAGGCCACAAAACAGCAACAGGACGCCTTCCCTATATTTCAATGTCAGAATCTTAAGACTCTAAGCATACAATCATCCTGGCTAAAAAGGTCCAAACCAGAGCATTTGTATATGTCTATTATTTTGTTAAATGAGGGTAAATAAAGTAGGCGTTATTCTCTTACGTTTACACAGCAGGAACTTGAGGCTCACAGGGTTAAGAATCTCATTCACGCTCGCACGGCTTCAAGGCTGAACCTCGAATCCAGGGCTTCTGATCTGACTCTCCCGATGACTTCTACTACAACTGCCTCATCCTCTTTGGGCAGAAATTGGATGAACGGACCTCAGTGACTCACAGCGCTGGAGCAAACAAAAATAGTGACAGAGCGTCTGTAAAGTCAAGAAACATAAGGATCAGCTCATTTTAGAAGCATATTAATTACATTTTCAAATAATATCCTCCTAAGATATTTTTTTCAACCCTCAGGAAACTTTTCAGGTGAAAAAACTCTAAGCTTAAAGCAATCGGTCCAATCTATTTTGAATTTTGAGTAACTACAATAAATACATGATTTATGTTTCTAGACCTGTTAGACCCCCTGCTGTGTCCAGGTCAGCTAGAAAGAGTAACCAAATCTCAACTTCCTCTGAGCACCTGCCTGTTGTATCGGCAACGTGTGATGTAAAGGAGATACTGGAAACATCACTAAGTAGAAGGATTTAATTATTTTATTCATCAGTGAAAATAGTAGAATGCTGTCGCAGCAGACCTCATTATTATGAATATTTGCAGCAGCCAAAAGTAAAGTTATCCCCAGAAACCTACGTAGCCTGCGGTAGGAGCTTGGTTGGTAGATCATGAATAATAATCGTCAGAATGAGAGGTTATGCCATCTTTAAAGAGAAGGCGATGGAAATGGGCTCCAGATGCGAACTCAGCACGTTACCATCACAAAGCCCCTGATGATATCAGAGAGGATCTATTTGAGGCGGACTAGCTCCAGCCCCGGACAACAAGGGTACATACCATCTTTGGGTCAGACATTTCCTTCCTCCTGAAGAAAACACAGGTGAAAATCAGCTGATGGAAGACACTGCATGTTTAAACACTGGCACCACTGGGATTCTTTTTTGTTTTTTTTTTAATGTTTCTTTTTGAGGTAGAGAGAGAGCCGTGAGCACATGAGCAAGTGGGGAAGGGGCAGAGAGAGGGAGACACAGAACCTGAAGCAGGTCCAGGCTCCAAGCTGTCAGCACAGGGCCCAAGGTGGGGCTCGAACCCACAAACAGTGAGATCATGACCTGAGCCGAAGTCGGACACCCAGCCGACTGAGCTGCCCAGGCGCCCCGGCCTCACTGGATTCTTAAACATCATGGAATATCTTCAAAATTTGGAGATTTTGAACTCAAAGTCCTATATTTAAGTAAAAGAATATGCAAGAAAGAAGGCAAAATAAAGGCCTTTTAAAACCTTTTTAAAAAACATTCAAGAACTCAGGAAGTTTTCCCCCACAGGCAATATTGATGACGCAGTCCAGAAAACTTAAAAACCCACAGAAAAGAAAAACATGGGACAAAAGAAATACGGGTTTATAAAGAAATCAGTGAGAATTGAGGTTCTGTCTAACTCATACTGGTATGTAATGAGAGTGAAATATTTTATGGGTGATTTCTGGAAGAATAGAAATTTAATGCATTTTTAGAAACCAACAAAAGGCAGGGACAAGGATGAAAGCAAGAAGAAGTCATACAGTAAATTAAAAACATAAAGTGGTAGCAAATAGTACATTATTATCGGTAATCACAAAAACTGTGAATGCTATATTTTTTTGCTATAAGACAACCTCCAGTTTCAATTAAAAATGGTTGCAAAACTTTATCCAGTTTGTGTTTATCACACATCTGAAGTCAAGGGACAGAGAGATCGAAAAACTTACTGCAAGAACCACTAATTGGAAAGTGTGGTATGATAATGCTAATACCAGGGAAAATGAACTTAAGAAGAATCATATTAAACAGAACAGAGAAGAATAGTTCATATAGATTCAAGTTATAGCAAACTATGAATATGCATCATAAATCTGTATATCCCTAACAATCTGGCAAGTTGTACATAAAGCAAAAGGGGAGAAAAAATGGAGAAATTGATAAATTTGCAGTCATAATGGGATATAGTAACACATTTATTTCAGAAATGGACAGATAAATAAATACGTGAACATTAAGTGAAGATATAGCTGTTTTTAATAATACAGTTAACACACTGGCCCAGTAGGCGTATGTAAAACTTTGTGCCTAATGAAAAGCATACTAATTTTCATGGCATGTTCACTAAAGTCTTTTGTGTGTATTTCACAGAGAGGATTTCCACAAAATTTAAATATAGCTCTATATCATATAGACTATATTATTTGATTCAATAAGTTATCATATATCATATAGATTATATTATTTGATTCAATAAGTTAACTATTAACAAAAGAATGCAGCCCAAACAAACTACTTACTTGGAAATTTGAAAAAGCTAATACTGCTAATTACTTCTTGGATTAAATTTAAAATCAAATTGAAATTACAGATTATTAAGAAATTTATTTTTTTAAAGAAAGCTGTGCACATCCAAACTTAGGGAATGTAGCCAAAGCAGCATTAGGGGAAAATGTGTAGCATTACTTGTACTTAGGAGAGAACATGGGAAATGGATGATTATGTTTTCAGCTCAAGAGCTAGAAAAAGAATAACAAAATAAGTCCAAAAATATGGGGGGAAATCCCCAAGGTAATAAAGAGGAGAGCAAAACTTAATACATTAGGAAAAGCAAGCATAGTGATCAGTATAACTTATTGATGAGTGAGAAGCCAAATTTTGTTTTATTTTAAAATAGACAAACATGTGGCAGTTGTGAGCAAGAAAAAAGGAGAGGGTTTACAAAGATAACCTGGTGGGGATCTGGGTGGTCAGTTGGTTGAGCATCTGACTCTTGGTTTTGGCTCAGGTCATGATCTCATGGTTTGTGAGACTGAGCCCTGTGTCGGGTTCTGTGCTGAAAGTGTGGAGCCTGCTAAGGATTCTGTTTCCCTCGCTCTCTCTGTCCCTCCCTTGCTTGCACTCTCTTCCTCTCTCAAAATAAATAAATTAATTTAAAAAAAGGTAACCTTAATAATAAAGAAGAGATGTAATCACAGATGCAGATAATTAAAAAAAAATTATTAGAATCCTGTCCTTGTCCTTACAAGAATAAATGTGAAAATATGAGTGCAAGGATTATCTCCCATAAATTCCTCAGTTGGTTAAGCATCCCACCTTGACTCAGGTCATGATCTTGGGTTTTGTGAGTTCGAGCCCTGCATCAGGCTCTGTGCTGACACCTCAGAGCCTGGAGCCTACTTCAGATTCTGTGTCTCCCTCTCTCTCTCTGCCCCTTTCCACTCACACTCTGCCTCTCTCTCTCTCAAAAATAAGCATTAAAAAAATTAAAACAAAACAAAAAAAGAAGAAGCCTGGCTCCAATAGTTTTTGATAGACAAGTTCATCAAACGTCAAAAATTCCATGTTATTTAAAACAGGATTTTTAAAGCATAGAAAAAGATGGAAACCTTCTTAACTTGTTTTAGAACTCTAAAAGCAAAGATGACTCAAAAGAATTAGTTTATACTAGCATCAAAGATAATAAAATACTTAGCAATAAATTTAACAAAGTAAGTGCAAAACTTATACTTTTAGAACTATGTAACATTCTTGGAAGACATTAAATAAACGGAGAAACACCTCATGCTCATGGATCAAAAGGCTTAGTATTGTTAAGGTGGTAATCTTCCCCAAACTGATCTACAGATTCAATACAATATCAGTTAAAATTCCAGCTGGCTTCTTTGCAAAGATTGAAAAGCTGATCTTAAAGTTCATATGGAAATTTAAAAGACCCAAAAGAGCTAAAACACTCTTGAAAAAGAACAGCAACAGAAGCCCCTGGGTGGCTCAGTCAAATGGGCATCTGACTTTGGCTCAGGTCATGGTCTCGTGGTCCATGGGTTTGAGCCCCACGTTGGGCTCTGTGCTGACAGCTCAGAACCTGGAGCCTGCTTTGGATTCTGTGTCTCTCCTTCTCTCTGTCCCTTGCCTGCTCACACACACACTCTCTCTGTCTCAGAAATAAACATTTTAAAAAATAAAAAATAAATAAAAAGAACAGCAATGTTGGAAGATCCATATTCCTGATTTTAAACTTACTACAAAGCTATAAGAGTTAAGACAGTGTGGTATTGGCGTAGGATAGACATTGTAGGTCAGTGGAATGGAACTCAGAGTTCAGAACAAAAAAACCCCTTAAATTTATGGTCAACTGATTTTTTGACAATGGCGACAAGACAATTCAACTGAGGAAATACTAGTGTTTTCAGACTATTGGTCTTGGGACAACTGGATAGTCACATGCAAAAGAATAAAGTTAAACTCTAAATTCACATCATACATAGAAATTAACTCAAAATGAACCAGAAAGCTAGAAGAAAAAATAAGTGTATATTTCATGGTATTGGATTAAGCAATGGTTTCTTAGGTATGACACTCAAAGCACAAGTAACGAAAGAAAAAAGATAAATTGGGCTTTATCAAAATTAAAAAACTTTTGTGCTTGAAAAAACACCATCAAGAAAGTGAAACAATATGTAACCTACAGAATGGGAGAATATATTTGCAAATTATATACCTGATAAGAGACTTGTATCCAGAATACATAGAGAATTTTTACAACTCAATAATACAAAAGAATCTAACTAAGATAGGCAAAGGATTTGAATAGCCATTTCTCCGGAAAAGATAAACAGATGGCAAATAAGCACATGAAAAGGTGCTCAACACCATTAGCCTTCAGGAAAATGCAAATCAAAACCACAGTGAGAGACCGCTTCATACACACTGAGATGGTTACAATCAAAAGGAGAGATAATAGTAAATGTTATTGATGATGTGGAGAAATTGAGACTTGTGTACATTGCTTGTAGGAACTACTTGTAGGAATATGGAATGTCTTTCCGAAAACAGCTTGGTAGTTCCACCGAAGATTAAGCACGGATTTGTAGTATGACCAGCTATTCTGCTCCAAGGTGTATGTACCCAAGAGAAATGAAAACCCATATGCTCACAAAACATTTGCACATGAATGTTCATAACAGCATTATTCGTAAGAGTCATAAGGCAGAATCCACCCAGATGTCCATCAGCTGATGAATGAATACACAACATGTGGTCTCTCCATACAATCGGTGTTCAGTCATACAAAGGAGGTTATGCTACAACATGGATGGACTTTGGAAAATTTATGCTGAGTGAAAGAAACCCGTCACAAAAGACCACATACTGTAGGGCCCATTTCTGTGAAGTGTCCGGAACTGGTCAGTCTCCAGGGACAGACAGTACACCGTTGGTTGCCTGGGGTCAGGAGTGCATGGTGACAGGAAGTGGGTGGTTGTGGTTTCTCTTGTGGTCGACGAGAATGTTCTAGAATGGTTGTAGTGATGGTTACATCAATTCTGTAAATATATTTAAAAAACCATTCAATTCTACACCTTAAATGGGTGCCTTGTATGGTAGATGAATTATGTCTCGATAAAACTGTTAAGAAAGAGTAATCAAAAAAAGTGAAAACTATTGACAGCCCTATATCCAAAAGAATGTTATTATGCCAGACACGCAAGGGTAATCAATCCTAAGTAAATACACCATTACAGTTACAGTAAAAGATTCAGCATTTAATATCTAAGGACTTAAATACAGGATTTTGCCATTTTGGAGGAACAATTCTGCACACCGAGAAACGCTCCACACTACACATGTCAGAATGACAGGCTTATGACACAAATATGACCAAGACCACTCATGGGAGTTGCCTTTCAGGTAATAAAGTTGGAGGGGCCTCGGGACGCTCAGCAGGGGAGTGGGGACTTGGCGATACTCAAGTGGGGGTGATGGAGATCCCCATGTGTCAAACGGAGATGAGGCCCCATGACAGCACGGGAAAGAAAGGGCAACACCATAGGTACAGACACTGATACATAAAAGATGCCAAACCCCATGGTCCTCTCAATAAGATGGAATAAAAAGTGATGTTAATCAGTCACCTCTGTCTGTTCTCCAAGGACAGCCCTTCCCCACAACCCCTGGCTTTGTCCCCAGAGTGAGAAGGGCCAACGGCCACAGTGGGGGTAAGGGCTGCGTGTTACGGCTGCGTAGGTTTTCTGGAAGTGGGATGATGGAGGAGGTTGCTGCTTGTGATCTTGAGGATGGGCCAGTGACCCTCCCACGTCTCAGACTTCTGCTGATATTTTCATTGCAATAACAGCTTCCCTGAATTCGTTCCACAGCTCACTTCAGTAGAAGAGCCACATTTAACCGATTCTGTTACTCTTTTAACCAAGGCACCAGTTATAAATACAGGGTTGTGTGTCATCTAAGCAAACTATAAAGACATATTCATGTGACAGAATAGTAATAGCTTGCATTTGCGGAATGTGCATCAGGTACCAGGTCAGGGCTAAGCGCTTTACACAGAAAACATCTGTTTTCATTAGCCAGCCTCATCTTAAATTCTAGACCACAAATCTCAAAATCTGCACTTCACTTCTTGCTGTACTTCCTGGGGATGTTCTGTTTTCAGTCTCTACAGTGATGATTTCAGACCTCTCTTTGCGAAACCCAACCTCTCCCCCTATGTTGATCTGAGCTGATGGCCTTGTTCATACTTTATTGAGAAGATAGAAGCAATCAGATGGGAACAAATGTCACTCAGCCACCAGATCTCCAAATTCCTTGCGTTTCTACTTCTGTTCTCTACTGGCCTCTTGTTACCATGGATGCAGAATCCCTGTTTTCCTCTTCTGTCCTTTCTAGGATGTTGGTCCTGGAAGAATCCCCCGCTCTTGCTTGAATTTATAATGTCTTTCTCTGTATAGTATTAGTTCCACTAGGATGCAAATATTCTCTAATCTTCCATCTTGAAAAGACAAATGTAAAAACCTCCCTCAACCTCATTCCTTTTCTTGCCAGGACCCATTTCTCTGCTCTTCCAAAGAGTTGTCTCTGTTACTCTCTCCACTTGGTCAAGACCTCTCTCTCCTGAACCCTCCAAACAGGCTTTTCTCTCCATTGCACTGAGACTATTCTTGTCCAAGTTTGGTGGACCTCCATATTGCCAGTTGAATGCTCTTTCATTTTTTCCCTTACTGGACTTCAGCATTTGAAGAAGCGAACTACTCCTTTCTTCTCTTGGTTTCTATGACATCACCCTGTCTTGGTTTCCTTCCACGTCATCTGTCACACTATTCCCAGCACCTTTGCTGGCTCCTGTGCCAGCGTGACCACCGAGAAAGGAGGAAAAGCAGAAGACGGGGTTTGGGTGTCAAAGGGAGGACGTGTGCATCCCAGAGGCTGGGCTAGGAGTGGGGGTCACCAGCAGGGACAGTTGAGCCCAGTGGCCTGGCAACCTCACAGTTCCATTTGGGGGCAAGACGGTGTCAGGATGAGGAGGATGGAGCTAATGTAGAGGGGGGCAGCTGTTTCCAAACACTCAGGCGGCCAGGGAGGGTCTCAAATCATTCACATTTTGGTTACACTGGTTACAGTAATCTACCAGCATAAAGGAAATGCATTAAAATTTTCCCTGAGCTAAAGAAGAATAAAGATGGAGAGGAAATTATTCTGCATCAGAAACACCTTTCTTATGTTTATTTTTGAGAGAGAGAGAGAGAGAGAGAGAGAGAGAGAGAGAGAGAGAAAATCCCAAGCAGGCTTTCAACTGTCAGCGCAGAGCCCAATGTGGGACTCAAACCCATGAATTTTGAGATTGTGACCTGAGCCAAAATCAAGAGTTGACTGCTCAACTAACTGATGCATCACGCACCTTGGAGGAAGGGAAACAAAGGAGGGCAATTATGTAAATAAAGACATTTGGCCTTGAGAAGTGGGGTAGGACGTGGAGAGAGGGTGAGAAAGCGGACTAAATAAAAGAAAATCTACTCTTTAATTCAGGGCAACTAAATTCCCTTTGAATATTAGTTTTCTTTAATGCAGAAACAAGAACATTTGTAGAGCCATCAAGAAGAGCCGTGAGTCTGGAGGGCAACATCATTGTTTCTTGGACTATGATTCCAAACTGAATAAAGTGCGCCCAGCAGTGTAACAGACTGTTCTCAGGAGCGTTTTCCGCAGTGAGTACAGAAAGGAATTCCATGCAGCTCTTTCTTACAGGTGAAAACAAAATGAAGATCTTCTTAGAAACAGTTGTATTAAAGTATCCAATCATATTATGGTTTTATATATGTGCCTGACATATATAAATGCCTTTAGTTTCCCTTCTGTAACATCAGAGATTCCAAAAACAGTACCCGGTTACAAAAACCAAATCTGGTTTTCACAGCAAACACATATATTTTTCTTTTTTAAAAAAAGCTTATTTATTTATGTTGAGAGAAAGAGCAAGCAGAGGAGGAGGAGAGAGTGAATTCCAGGCAGGTTCTGCACTGTCAGTGGAGAGTCCCACTCAGGGCTCGAACTCATGACCATGAGATCATGACCTGAGCTGAAATCAAGAGTCAGATGCTCAACTGGTTGAGCCACCTAGGCACCCCTGTATTTTTTCTGTGTAATTGCTGTGGTTAGTGGTGGGGACATCACCGACCCATGAACAGAGAAAATGGAATAAGATTTGCCTTCACCCATGAGCTAGGATGTTGTGAAAATATTATAAATCGTTGGCCATAACCCAGTCACCATGTTGTGTAGTGGGGTGCTAAGTTACAGTAGTGGCAGAAACGGTCCAACCAGTCTTCTTTTAGTTACTCAGATAATTTTAGGTGGCTTTCAGTGTGGCTAATTAAAAAGTGTGCAGATTGCAAAATCAGTTCAAGCAAAAATCTGAGCAGACTTCAGAGTAAAACAAAGTACTACTATATCCCGTATCAGTTCCACTGTTTCAGCTGCTGATCCAGCAGCCCTAGCGGGAAACCTGGGGGCGGTCCTACCCATCTTCCCTTCTCTCTACTCTTGGTTCTCTGAGTCAGCCTCCAACCCTTAAACACCTGTTTTCAGCCTCATAGCCTTGGGCCTGGGTGGGGAGGTGGTCATGCCAAGGGTGGGTCCCTTCCCTGCCTCCGTGTGGAGGCTGAACAAGTTCAGAGCCAACCTCTCAAGCAAGCAAGGCTTTGTTAGAATGTTCAAAAGCAAAAGTACACTTTCAGGACAGGAGATGACGCAGGCCCGGGGGTTGGGGGCACCTTTTCCTTTTATGCTTGTCTTCACAGCTAGGGCAGTCTGAGATTGCTTCCAGTCATCTGCGGGACCCTCCTGCTGGTTGGGAGGGGGAACTTTTGGTCCTTGTCCAAGCTGTTGTGGCAGCATTCCCCTCCAAAGGGGGTCGCAACTACAAAGTAAATGTATTCTGGTGAAGCTATAGGTTGCTTTAGGGCAGTGGTTAGAGAGAAAGCTTCCTGTGTGTGTTCTGGGATGGTTGACAGTTTCTGGATTTTTATTATTTATTTATTTGGTTAATGGTCAGAAAATCCTGTTCCCTGCTAATATCTAGATAATGGCCTATTCTAGCAGAATAGATGGTGTATAGAATAAGGATAAGAAGATTGTGTGAAATTAGAATTTTGGTAGGGAAAGGGGCCGGCACAGGCCGGCATGTGTGTTCTTAAAAAGCACCCCAGAGGACTCTGATTCCCCTCCCCCCACCACCCTCACAGTTAAGAACCTCAAGGTATAATATAAATTCTCAAGTTCAAAGGAAATATAACATCTTTCACAGCAGGAACAGATTTTCTAAACCCCGGATGCATCATTCAGGCAAAATAAAGGACAAAAAGGTACCGTGAAGTAGATGTGAAAGAACAGGAAATGAAACAGGATGAGCCAGAGATGCAGATTGGAGATAGTTCCGATCTTTGGCCACCCCTGTACCCCCAGCCTATCTCTGGGCAATAGGACTCTGCCCAGTTCTGACTGGGTATCCTTCTCTAATGGGCACGCCAACATCATTTATTCTGTGTCTTCCTAGACTGCAGACTGCCAGAGGGCAGAATTACATCTTTTTCTATTGACCTATCTGGTGCCAGTCACCATGCCTGGCAGAAGGTGGACACTAACTAAGCATATGCTGTTGAATTCAGTGAGTGGAGGTGTGTTTATAATCTGCACGTGGGTATCTCTATCGAGATGTTCCGGAAGCACGTTAACCTCAACGTGACTCCAAGTTGACCTTTTTATCTGGATTGTGCTTAATCTTGTGCTTCCATTTCTGTGTTGCTCGGTGGAATGGAGTCAAGCAGTCAGAACCCTGATGTCTTCCAGCATGCCTACAACCGGAGTGCTCTGTAGCCACTCACTTTTTCCTTCTTAAACTTCCTGTTTCCTGAGACATTATTCTCCTCTGGGTTTCCTTCTATCTTTCTGGCTGCTCTTCTTCCGTTGATAGGGTTCCATAGGTCAAGGGCCCTGGCTACCTATCTGATTTTATAAGGTCCCCCGTGACCTCACCCATGTGCACACTTCCGGTTCCATCCGTATCCCACTAGCCCTCTGATCTCCACCTCCAGCCCTTTTCTCTACAAATGTGGGTCCGCCTACCTCCTAGACCTCTCCACTTGGTCAATATCTGAAATTGAACCCAAAAAGGAATTTGTCTTCCCTTACCATCCCCCAATTCAGTGAATGGGAGCAATGTTTTCCTTATTTCACACCTCAACCTTTTTTACTCCCCGTATCCAACCAATTCCCAAATCCCCTTTTTGCCTCCAGAATGTCCCCCGAATCCAGCAAAATTCTCCTTTCTCACTGCCCTAATCTAAGCTGTCTTGATTCATTCCTGGACTCTCTAGAAAGTCTCTGCCTTAGTTTACCCATAATCTTTGTCTTGCTGCAATGTATTCCTTACACTAAAAATCCAGAGCATTAAAAAGAATAAACTCACAAATCTGATTTGGTCATTTTCCTCCCAAACTTTTCAGTTTTACCTCTAATCAGGGACTAAACATAAGATCTTACAGTATCAATCCAGACTTGCACATAAATGAGATTTATCTGTGATAAATGGGATCGTGATGGTGGAATGTGCAAAATGCTCTGTGTAGAAAGGAAGGAGTGCATCATGCAACTAGGTGGAACATGAGAGCCTAACAGTGAGTCCAGGCACTCTGCAGGGGTGGAGGGGTGTCTCTGGGCAAGTGCTTGGGGCAGAAAGTGGGACAGATTCTATGCCCTGAGTATTTAGTGGGGCCAAGACATCACGGAGGCCTGTGGAGTTGGCCAAGTAATCCTGGGGTCAGAGAGGAGAAGACAGGGAACAGCAGAAGACTGGTGCTATGTGGAAAGTCCATTATTGGTTGGAAAGAGGACTTCTGAAGAACAGGAATCTCCAAATGGGATTTTCAGCCATTAGGTGATACATATCCCCACCAACTGCCCCGCCCTACCCCCAACCCCTGCCAGCTCCCGCTGCCCATCCGCCCTCCAGTAAGGTCTACCAGAGTGGTTGATTGTTGTCTTTGTTGTGGTTTTAAATGAAAACAGTGAAGGGGTTAAATCTCCTGTCTGGATTGTTGCAGTGCAGATCAGAGCCTGCAGCATGGAAGCAAAGATCAGAAACCGCAGACCTTTGGAAGTACAAACTCACAGGCTTTGGGGAAAGGCTTTGGGCTTTGTAGGAAAGAGAATTAAGGGTTTGAACCAGTAGGTTTGAACCTAGATTTTGAGTAGCATCTCCCTCCAACCATCTGAGTTATACTAAGGTTCTCTTAGGCTGGGAGGAGTCAGGCACCATCAGAGAGGAGGTGACATTTGAGTACAGCCTTCTTAAGGAATAGATAGGGATTTTCACAGTCAGAGGGAGGCATTCCAGGGGATTGAAAATGATGTGGGAAGACACAGAGTTGAGAAAGGTCTTAGCTTTAATGGCTTGTGACCCACAAAGGGCAAATGGGACCCTGCCAGGAGCCGTGGTCCAGAATTCCCATCTGGTACCAGCCAGCTCGGACAATGCCCGGAACAGGCTTTCCAACCACATTGGAGATCTATCATTTCGGCATTAGCCAAGATGTTTATTTTCCCCTGCAATCAGAGACAGAGTGGAGGCCAGAAGACCAGAATCCTAACTCCTTCAAGTCCAGAAGGGCTGACTTATTCCTTTGTCATCAGACAGTTCAACAATGGACGGGCACCAAGCTGACATTTGGCTGAGTGACATCAGCAGAGCTGTTGAACCTCACATAGTCAGCATTTCAATAGCCCATGGTCACTAGGAAGAATTGCTACTGGGCACAGAAAAAGCAGTAACAGTGTCATTCAAAGACAAAAAAGAACCTCAATCCTGCCAGCCTGAGGAGAGCAAACCCATTCATCACCAGGATGGTCCTACAAAGACCCAAATTACAAATGGTGTGGAAAAGCTCATTCATAGTCTATTCCCAGTAGAGCATTCACAACACATGGTCTACATTTACCAGGGCAAGAATACCTCTCCAGCCTCCCCCTTTTAAAGATTGGCCCGTCCTCAAAGATGGAAATCTTTTTCTGACTTCTGAGTGCATTTGTCATGAAATGAACAAAGCAGCCAGGAAGAATAAACCAGAAAGGACAGGCTTGAAAGTGCAAGTTATTGTCATTACCAGAAAACAGGGAGGGTGTGCTGAAGATGGTGCACAGAAAAGTGCAACAGAAAACACTACTCCGCCTGCCTGCACGTTGCTCTTTTATCTTCAGGTAAGTCACGGTCATGTTGCTCAATGAATGACAGCAATCACGTGCCTTTTTGTTCTGGCAGCCTAACCCCTCACGGTTGGGGCGCACCCTGGCTCTGGGCCAGCAGAGCTCCTGTCATTGGATCACACAGCACATGGAGAAGAAGGTGGCTCTCACGCTCCTCAGGCTACAAGGCTCTTGGTCTGTCTCTCAAACCTTCCTGAGCAAGTACAGACTGAGCACTTGGCACGCTTGATGGGGCCGCCTGAGAAGTGCCAAAGGCATACTCTCCAAATTGCTCTGATTATAGCAGAGTACAGCCTGTCCTGGACTCCTGGGAGATCTTAAGAGACGGCTGATGTGCACTTTTCTTGCACAAGTAGACTTCCCAGAGGTTCTTGGGTCGCTGGGCTTGTGAATAGCTGAGCCTGCCTGGCGGGACGGCTTTGGGTGCTATCAGGGAGGGAGGCAGAACAGGATAGAGGAGAAGCTGTTACCTGCTTCACCTGCCTCACGGTGCCACACGGCTCTTCCCTCTACCAGCAAAGACTGAACTCGGGCCCACCTCAGAGAGCCACAAGGAATCTGGAGTGCAAATCCCCACACCTCAAGGCTGCCAACTGGGTTGTTTCTGGGCAAAAATAACCTGATGTGTTTTTTTTTAATTTTATTTTTTTTAATAGTTTATTGTCAAATTGGTTTCCATATAACACCCAGTGCTTCTCCCCACAAGTTTTAGAAGCTCAGTTAAGATGGTTGGATAGGAAGTAGGCATTCCCTCCCTGGGCTGGGGAGGAGAGCAAGGAAGACAAGGCTGACCAGAAGCTTCTCTCTGAAGGCATGGAGCAACACTCATCCCGGACCAACCAATAGATCGGGGCTCGCAGGATGGCCTCCCCACCTCCACTCTGCTTTCAGTGGCCCTTTGAACCCTGGGTTGTGTCCTGACAGGGCAGGGGTGGGGATGACCTGGAAGGGGCATTTGAGTCTTGATAAGTGTACCGGGTTTTCTAATTAGCAGATGGCCTCCAAATCTTTTTGGCTACATATGCCATTAGTAAAAACTGTTTGGCAAAGCATGCTCATAAGATGTATATTCATCTATAAATTATTTACAGCTACTCTCATCTATCATATATTTAATATTGGTAAACTTACTTCCAGATTAAAAAAATAGGAATAGAAGTTCTAATATTTTCTTTCACCTTCCCACAGTTGACCACTTTCTCTACCTCATTTTTCATCTGTACTCTACTTTGGACTACTACTTTTTTTTGAGTGCTATTTTATTTTTATTTTTTGAGAGAGAGAGACAGAGAGAGGGGGAAAGAGTGCAAGCAGAGGAGGGGCAGAGAGAGAGGGGGGCAGAGGAGTCAAAGTGAACTCTGTGTTGACAGCAGAGAACCTGATGCGGGGCTCGAGCTCATGAACCTGGAGACCATGACCTGAGCTGAAGTCAGACACGTAACTGACTGACTGAGCCCCCCAGGTGCCCTGAGACTCACTACCGTAAAGCTTTTGTCTTTATCAAACCTGATAGCGTTGATATAAAACATACTTTTCCATATTGTAGGACTTGATTCTACCAAACTGGATCCTTCTAAACAACTGCTTTGAGGTTTCCAGTGTTTGAAGTGGATATTAAAGTTTTCTAGCCCTTTGAACGCTTTTTAAAATGCAACTCCATTGACCTACACTGCATTGTAATTGTAATTCATTGCAGAGACGGAAGGTTTGCACAACCAACTGTTCTGCTGAATGCAAACTGTGCATGGGAAATGCTTCCCTGGGAGAAAATGGAGTGGTTGTTGTGAGAGAAGTTATTTTTGCAAGAACACACCAAATGTCTCCCAGGCTTCAGTGTTTTATCAAAAATTTCAATGGAAGAGGACCCTTTGTGAAAGATCAATGCACACGCACACGCACACGCACACATATGAGAGGGAGAGCAAGAAGGAGATGCTATGTTTTAGGGCACGTGATGTAAACCTAACAGTAGTTTCATATATAAATAGTGAAATGTCAAAAACAAACAGCTCAATAGTTTGCTTATGCACCCTTTCATACTGGCATGTGATTTTACCTTTGGTGGCCGCTCCTCTTCATTTCTTCCCCGACAGAAGGATTCATCTAAGGTGATAAGACTGATCTTTCAGGTAGTATGTATCCATTAGCCATTGCTGTGTAATAAACTACTGCCAGATTCGGTGGTTTGAAAGATTCGTGGTTGATTCTTGCTCATTTGTCTGAGGTTGGTGGGTGGCTCTGCTGATCTGGGCTGGGCTCAGCCACACTTGGCTGCGGGCTGTAGGTTGTTGGTTGGGTCTGGCCCTGTGCCTTGAGCCTGTGGCACGTTCTCATAGTGAGTGGCAAAAGGTAAGTGGACAAACCCACCTCCATAAACGTACTTCAAGCCCCTTTTGTAGCTCTCCTCCTAATATCTTATTAGCCAAAGAAAGTCAGGTGGCCAAGTCCAAACCAAGGGCTGGGGATTGCTATGATCTGAGTGTGTGCCCCTCAAATTCATATGTTGAAACCTGACCCCTAAGGTGATGGTATAAGAAGGTGGGGCTTTGGGGAGGCGACTGGGTCATGAGGGGTCCTTCACAACTGGGACTGGTGTACTTTTAAAAGAGGTTCCCGCCTGTTTCCACCATGTGACAACACAGTGAGGAGACGGCAGTCTGAAATGAGCTCCAGCGGCACCTGGCCACGCCGGCACCGTGGTCTGGGATTTCCAGCCTCCAGCACGGCGAGAAATATATTTCTGTTGTTTATTAACTGCTGGGTCTCTGGTATTTCATCACACAGGCCAGAGAGACTAAGAGAAGTATGTTCTACCAACCATAAGGCAAGTCATATGGTCAGGTCCAGCGTCAAGGGTGGTGCTCACCCAGAGTTAGGGTGTAAAGAGAGTGCGTATTTGTAGAACAAGGGTCTTCGATACGATCAGTGGGAGAAGTGAGGCACAGCATCTTACACAAGCCATCGCGCTGGTGTGTGAACGATTTTCTTATCCTAAGGGAAACGGGAGGACACAAGCAATGAGAACCTAGACTGCTCCAGGATTCCTGAGTTTACTCACGTGTTATGTCACTGAAACTTTTCACACCACCAGAACCCATTTCACGCGTAAGGTGATCGGCCATGGAGCTAGGAAGTGGAAAGTCCAGGGGTGGAGCCTAGTTTTTTTCTGGTGGCCTTCAAGTGCTTTGAATATTGGGTCACTTTTTTTCGGGGGGGTCATGGCAAAGCAAGCACTTATTTCTTAGAGGAAAATATTTTTGTTACACAGTTCCTGTTTACCCCAGAAGAAGGAAGACCTGTACATTTTCTGTGATGATAGCTGCCCCTCACTCTTGATATTCAAATTGTTGGCTCAAATAGAGTCTCTTCAACACTTACATGGATGATGCAGATTGGTTACTCAACATAGACTTTGGGGGCTTCCAAGGGTTAGAGAGGTGGACTGTTCCCATCCCCTGAGTGTGACTGGAGTCTCTTGACTGTGTTACATGATTTGCTCTCCTGTCCTGTGGGGGTGGGGCCGTGGGGAGGAAGGATGGAGAAATCAGGAATTCCAGTCAGGAAATGCTGCCTGAGGGGAATTTCAGGTGGGTTGATGGTGTTGTTCCCCCTTATCTGAAATGCTCTGTTGACCTGAAGGTTAGCCCGTCTGTTATTAATGGTTAGCAAACACTGTTGTGCTAGTAGACTGAGCCTTAGGGATGATTGGGTGAATCCTATTAATCTGTGTCCTAATGGGCGATTCTGATGCCACTTGAGTACTACTGTGTGAGACCATCAGGTAGAGAAGGTGTCTTTGATTAGAATCACTGTTCATTTATTCATTTCAGGTTAGAGGAGGGTTCCTACTAGGTTTGGGGATGGCAGGGGCCAGAGTCGGGGGAGACCAGCCTCAGATCAGTTGCCACCGATCCCGTGAAAGACTCTAGGAGAGTCACGGTCCTGCTTCCTGCTTGGCTACCTAGTCCCTGCAGAGATGGGCAGGAGCCTCCCCGAGGCCGTCCAGGCTCCCCTCCAGGGTCCAAGGGTTCTCAGCTCGGTACTATGGACATTTTGTGTTCGATAATTCTTGGTTGCGGGTGCATTGTCCAGCATCCCTGGCTGCTCTCCACTGTGTGTCAGTGGCAACCCCCCCTCCCCCTGCCAAGTTATGACAATCAAAAAGGTCTCCTGGGGGATTAAATCACACCACCCCCGTCCTGTCCCCTGCTTTGAGACCTGCCGGGCTTGCGCTGGGAAATTCTGTTCTCAGGACAACAAGCAGTGGGAAATCAAGTGGTGTAACTGAAGGGACGTGGGCTGTGGGGCCACAGTAGCCTTGAATCTCCAATGACCCGCCATTGACTTCTGTCCCTAACTCCTCTCCACCCCCAGTCTTTCCCAAGCCCCAAAACCACACCCCACGCACATTATTTTCATAAATGACTTTTACTTCTTTATCATTTCTCTTGACAGTAATTTTTGGCGATATGCATATAACATGAAGGCAAGCGTAACTTTCAGAAGTCATCAAAGATATGGTCTTATTGTCCTCATTTCTTAAACCATTAAAATATTTTCATTTATAAAAATTAATCTAAATATAAATATTGACACTGAAGATCAAAATCACTTGATGACAAAATAATTCTTCTGAAACTATAACATATGCTTATGGTTTTTAATAGTAAATTAAATCTTTGCACTTATTTGGCACAAGGAAACCTTTATAAAATTTCAAATGCCATAGAGCAGGCTTCTTCTTTTTTTTTTTTTTTTGCAAGGCTTACACAGTACACATTTTTGTCAAAGAAAACTGAATATTTTAACACTGTAACACACCAATAGTTGCTTTTCATGCCTCTTAAAAGAAACATTCCATTTGGAACTCAGATCTTTTTGTTGTTGTGTTTTTAAAATTTGTATTTGTCTGCTTTGAGTCACACCAACAGAACAAAAAGCCAAGATTTACTTTGTTTCCAAGGAGTCATTTCTCTTGGAAAACACATACACAGCATCAGCAAATGGTGTCACCAGAAGATAGGCAGGTCCGCGTCAGGAAGGGTCATCACGCACATTTCCGTAGCAAATCAGGTCTGGGAACGTGTGTAGCAGCAAAAGAATGTATAAGTTGAAAACAACATAGGGTCAGGCTTTGGTGAGGCATTCCAATTACACTTAGCTTAGAGGCGTGACTTTGGCAAACTAATCTCTCTGGCCCCCTCAGTATCTGAATCTGAAAGGTGGGGCTACCAACTGAAGAGGGTTGCTCTGTGGATTAAAATGAGAAGAAACTGCCTCCCTCAAAGCAGTCGCTTAGAACACTTTGGTCAAACCATCCCCTTGCCCCCCTCATTGCTTTCCTCCTAAAATGCAGAATGTATCAGGGGCAAATTTAAAAAAAGGTTGTAAATGCTCAATTGATGGAGCGGAATTCCATTCCATTGGCTTTTAGAAACAGCTCTACACAGCCATGTCTCTGAGACCACAAACGTGGAGCACGTGTTGGCTCTTGGGTCCCTTAAATTCAGTTTGTCCTTGCTTTTTTCATGCCTGTAACTTTCCCAAGGCTATTCTTTACCCATTTTTACCTTTAAGGTCATTCTACTACTTTTGCTGAATTATCCACTGGGAAATAGATTTTGGAGGACATTTTCTCATGTGGTTAGAACCCATTTAGACGCGGTCATCGCTACACTGCATCACATGGTTTCCGGACAGCGCCCCGAAGTTCAGCCAACGGGGAGCTCCCCAAGCTCCTCTCCCTTCACAGTGGGGAAGAGTGTCAGTGAATCTAAGGAAAAAACCTTAAATTCTCAATGAAGCCTGGTTTCAGAAAGACCTGGGCGTGGCATGGGGGAGTCAGAACTTTCCATTCTGGGGTGTGTGATTGCAAAGTGATGGAAATGACTGGCACGGGTTGGGGTCATGTGGTGTGTGTGTGGTGAGGGGGTGGCTAGGAGCTCCCCAGGAAGGAGGGGGCTGAAGGGAGACTGGTGGCCTTGCTGGGCACGTGCTTCCCAAATGGGACAGTCCGGGTGTCCGCTACAGGGGCCACTGCGCATTGTTCCCTAGCATTTGCGGGACAAACATGGTTTTGAGAGATTAGTGAGAACTAATGATGAATTAAATGATAATACCCATCTCCCTTCTTTCTGCCCCCCTCCCCAGCCCCCAATAGTTTTCCTTTGGATAAATAACGATCGACATGTACTTTTAGTTGAATCAAAGGGATTAAAAAGAAAAAAGAGAGAGATCTTAAAGACAACACACAGTAGCAAAGCAAACACGGAAAAGATACATCTGTTAACAGGGAGCTCTGCTGTTGGGAGCCAGCGTCTCGGATTCCCCTGGGAGCCTAAGGCAGAGAGCGGGCAAGGCCGCAGTGCTCACGTTGGGGACTGCTTTCCGGGCGAGGAATCAGGACTGCCGAGTGCGGTGTGCACCGCGGCTGCCCCAGGCCCTCTGCTCGGGTGGAGATCCGTGCGGTACTGGATGGCTGTTGGGTCAAGGCACTGTCGTGAGCGGCCGGCGGCAGTGGGTCACTGGCGGTGGAGCTCCATGGCGCTAATACATCGCAGCGGACTCCAGCGTGGGCTCCTGTGGGGACACATTGAGCACACGGTCATCAGCCACTTGGCAGAAGTAAGAGGCGATCACAAAGGTCTCCTTTTCTTTTTTTTTTAAAGTAGACTTCACACCCAGCATGGAGCCCAAAGTAGGACTCGAACTCAAGACCTGGGCTGATGAGATCAAGAGCTGGATGCTTAACTGACTGAACCACCCAGGTGCCCCTGGTTTCCGTATCATAAAAAATGTTTGCTTACTGATTGGGAATATTTAATTATTTAAAAAGTGATATATATTTTTTTAAAGTTTATTTTTGAGAGAAAGAGGGGTGCACCTGCATGCAGGTGAGAGAGAAGGAGAGAAGGAGAATCCCAAGTAGGCTGAGACCCACGAACTGTGAGATCATGACTTGAGCCAAAATCGAGTCAGACACTCAACCGACTGAGCCACTCAGGCACCCCACCCCAAAAGCAATGCGTTTTTTACTTGTACTTAAAAAATGTTATTTATTTTTTGGAGGGAAAGATAGAGCATAAGCAGGGGAGAGGCAGAGACAGAGAGAGAGAGACAGACAGAGGATTTGAAGCAGGCTTCCCTCTGGCAGCAGAGAGTCCGATGTGGGGCTCCAACTTGCAAATTCCTGAGATCACAACCTGAGCCTAAGTCGGTTGCCCAACCAACTGAGCCACCCAGGTGCCCCTACTTGTCCTTTTAAACCTGTCTGAAACTTATTTTGGTATATGGAATAAAGCAATTACTTAATCTGATTCCCTTCCCATTACCACCCCCATGGCCAATTTCCTAAGAAGCATGGGTTTTTTAATTTGTTTTAGTCTTTTAAAATAATCTATACCGGGGTGCCTGGGTGGCTCAGTAGGTTGAGTGTCCGACTTCGGCTCAGGTCACAATCTCAGTGGTGGGTTCAAGCCCCGCATCGGGCTCTGTGCAGACAGCTCGGAGCCTGGAGCCTGCTTCAGATTCTGTGTCTCCCTCTCTCTGCCCCTCCCCTGCTCATGCTCTGTCTCTCAAAAATAAACATTAAAAAAAAATCTATACCTTTTCCCCTAGTTCCTAATACTTTATGTTTTCTTTTCTTAACCTTAAATTTTAGTTAGTTAACATACAGGGCAGGAGTGGAACTCAGTGATATTATGACTTACACCCAGCGCTCCTCACAAGTGCCCACCTCCTGCCCCCTCCCTCTGTCAACCCTGCTTGTTCTCTGTTATTCAGAGTTTCTTGTGGTTTGTTTCCCTCTCTTCTCTCCCCACCCCCCCTTTCCCATTTGTTCATTTGTTTTGTTTCTTAAATTCCATGAATGAGTGAAATCATATGGTATTTGTCTTTCTCTGATTGACTTATTTTGCTTAGCGTAATACATTCTAGGTCTATCCACATTGTTGCAAATGGCAAGATTTCATTCTTTTGGATGACAGAGTAATATATATATATAAAACATTTTCTTTATCCATTCACCAGTGGATGATATTTGGCCTCTCTCCATAATTGGCTATTGTTGATAATGCTGCTATAAACATCGGGGTGCACGTACCCCTTTGAATCTGTATTTTTGTATCCTTTTGGCAAATACGTAACAGTGCCATTGCTGGATCATAGGGAAGTTCTGCTTTTGGGTTTTTGAGGAGCCTCCATCCTGTTCTCCAGAGCGGCCGCCCCAGTGCGCATTCCCACAGTGCAAGAGTTCCCCTTTCACCACGTCCTTGCCACCACCTGCTGTTTTTTGTGTTGTTAATTTTAACTGTTCTAACTGGCATGAGGTGGTGTCTATCATGGTTTTGATTTCTATTTCCCTGATGGTGAGTGATATTGAGCATCTTTTCATGTGCCTGGTGGCCATCTGGATGTCTTCTTTGGGAAAGTGTCTACTCATGTCTTCTGCTCATTTCTTAACTGGGCTATTTGTTTTTTGAGTGTTGAGTTTGATAAGTTCTTTATAGATTTTGGATACTAACTCTTTATCAGAGAAGTAATGTGCAAATATCTTGTCCCACTCCATAGGCTGCCTTTTAGTTTTGTTGTTTTCTTTGCTGTGCAGACGTTTTTATTTTGATGAGGTCCCAGAAGTTCATGTTTGCTTTTGCTTCCCTTGCCTTCGGTGATGTGTCTAATGTGAAGCAGCTGGGGCCAAGGCCAAAGAGGTTGCTGCCTGTGTTCTCCTCTAGGATTCTGATGGTTTCTTGTCTCACATCTAGGTCTTTCATCCATTTTGGATTTATTTTTGTGTAGGCTGTAAGAAAGCAGTCCTGTTTCCTTCTTCTGCATGTTGTCCCCCGGTTTCCCCAATACCATTTGTTGAAGAGACTATTTTTCCATTGGATATTCTTTCCTGCTTTGTTGAAGATCTATTAGCCATATACTTCTGGGTCCATTTTGGGGGTTTCTCTTCCATTCCATTGATCTATGTGTCTGTTTTTGTGCTCTTGCCATACTGTCTTGATGATGACAGCTTTGTAATATGGTTTGAAATCCAGGATTGTGATGACTCCAGTTCTGTTTTTCTTTTTCAGGATTGCTTTGGCTATTTGGGGTCTTTTGTGGTTCCATATAAATTTTAGGATTGTTTGTTCTCCTCTGTGAAAAATGCTGGTTGTATTTTGATAGGGATTGCATTAAATGTGTAGATTGATTTGGTCAGTATAGACATTTATTTATTTATTTTTGAAGAACATTTATTTATTTAACGTTTATTTTTGAGGGGGGATGGGTAGAGAGCCTAAAGTGGGGCTCAAACTCATGAACTGTGAGATCATAACCTGAGCTGAAGTCCACACTTAACCAGTTGAGCCACTCAGGCACCCGGGGGAGTACAGACGTTTGAATGATGTTTGTCCTCCCAATCCATATGCATGGGATGCTTTTCCATTTCTTCATTGTCCTCTTCAGTTTCTTTCATAAGTGTCCTATAGGTTTCAGCGTACAGATCTTTTACCTCTAAAGTTAGGTTTATTCCTGGGCATCTTCCTTTTTTTTGGTGCAGTTGCAAATGGTAGTTCCTAATACTTAAAACAAACCACAAAACTCATTCTTATATATGCCTACATCTCTTTTGAGCCTTCTTTTCCACTGATCATTTTTTATAGCTTTTAATTTGTTTTAAAATCTAGCAGGAAAGTCACTTTAATTTTGCAAAATGCTTTTGTCTATTCTTTCTGAGTTATTTTTAAAGGAACTCTAGCTCGAAAGAAAATCATGCTGAGAGTCTTCGGAGAATTGCATTAAACTATAAGTTAATTTGGGAAGAAGTGACTTTTCTTGTTGAACTATTGATGTGATTAATCAGTACCTCAGTATTAAAGGCATCCTTGCATTTCTGTAAAAGTTACCTGCCACTTTGTCATTTCATGTACTGCTGCATTTAATTTGCTGATTCTTTATTTAGTTAAGTTGTGTGTGTGCACATGTGAAGAGGCACAGCTGTTGTGTGGTGTGTGTGCACACTTGTGTGGGTGAGCAGGCATGGAGCACGTGTGGCCTCACAACACGAATCTTTCAGTTTTCAAGTTTCTAAAATGTTCTGGAGTATTTTATATTGCCTGGGAATTAATTTCTGCTTAAAAATGTGTCAGTGAGAGGTGCCTGGGTGGCTTAGATGGCTGTCTCTGACTCTTGATCTCGGCCTCGCGATTCAGTTCATCGGGCTCTGGCTCTGCACGGACAGCACGGAGCCCGCTTGGGATTCTCGCTCCCTTTCTCTCTGCTCCTCCCTTGCTCGTCCTCTCTCAAAATAAATAAACTTAAAAAAATTTATCAGAGAAACTATTTGTCCAGACAGTTTTATCTTTTAAAAAAAATGCTTATTTATTTATTTTGAGAGACAGAGAGAGTGAGCAAGGGAGGGGCAGCGAGAGAGGGAGAGAATTACAAGCAGGCTCTGCACCGTCAGCTTGATTCCATGAACCATGAATGAGATCATGACCTGAGTCAAAATCAAGAGTCAGATGCTCAACCGACTGAGCCACCCAGATACCTCCATATAATCTTTTCTTTAAGTTTTACTAAGTTTTAAGTCAGTTCTTACTAATGTTCTGATTTAATTCTTATTTTGTTAGAATTAAGTCTTTAAAATTTATGATTATATATTTGCATCACATTGTGTATTTTTAAATTAAAAATTTACATCTGTTAGAATCTTTTTATTTTATTTATTTCTTGATTTGGCTTACAACACATTTTCTGTTTTATATATTTCCAAAGAATATGCTCTTGAATTTATGATCATTTCTATAGTTTTCTGGTTTGCATTAATTGGTTTCTGCCTTTATTTCTGATGTCTGGAATGCAACGACTAGTTCATTTGCTTTGCCTTTTCCTTATTTAAAAAAAGAAAATATTTAATACTATGAGTCTGACTCAGCATGGTTTTATATGTCTTTCAATTGTTTTGCTACATGTAATGTTTTCATTTTTTAAGTGCTCTGTGGACTTGCTTTGCTCTTTAGTTCAGAAGTTACTTGGAAATGTGTGTGTGTGTGTGTGTGTGTGTGTGTGTGTGTGTGTGTGGTTGTATATGTGGGTATACATGCTTTCTAATTTCCAAGTGGAGTTTCTGTGTATTTTAAGTTTGTCCTAATTTTCTAGGTTTGCTCTGTTGCTTATGGTGCTCTAGCCATATGTGGTTCTTTACATTTAGATTAATTGAAATGAATAAAATTTAAAAAACCAGTTCCTTCAAGGCTGTGGCCACATTTCAAGCGTTCAACAGCCACACATGGCTGGTGGCTGCCGTCCTGTGCACTGCAGATGGAGCACAGACCCAGCATTTGGGAGCACTCCACCTGACATCACTGTTGGAGATCTCTTCAATTTTTTTTTTAATTAAAAAAAATGTTTATTCATCTTTTGAGAGACAGAGAGAGCATGAGCAGAGGGGCAGAGAGAGAGGGAGACACAGAATTTGAAGCAGGCTCCAGGATCTGAGCTGTCAGCACAGAGCCCAACCCGGGACTTGAACTCACGAACCATGAGATCATGACCTGAACTGAAATTGGACGCTCAACCAACTGAGCCACCCAGGCACCTTGTACATAATTAATATTTATTTTCTGGCATACTTGGGCTTCCCAGGTTTGATAAGGGAATTTTAAATCACAATCAATTGTGTCCCTCTTGCATGCCTAATCAAGAAAGGCTCAGGACTTACCTATTTATTTTTTAAAGTTTATTTTATTTTGAGAGAGACAGAGACAGTGCAAGCAGGAGGGGCAGAGAGAGAGAATCCCAAGCAGGCTCCGCGCTGTCAGTGTGGAGCCCAGTGCGGGGTTCAGACTCACAAACTGTGAGATCATGACCTGAGCTGAAACCAAGAGTCGGATGCTTAACCGACTGAGTCACCCGGGCGCTCCAATTTTTTAAAATGAAAAGTGAAACATCCTCCTTCCCTGTTTTCTCCAAATGTTTTTTTCTTGAATTCTACTTTGTTTGAAAGTGTATTGTTCTTCTTTGTTTGCATTTATTTAGTAAACATTGTCCATTCTTTCATTTGTAACCTCACTGTATTATCTAAAGGCAAGTTATTTTTCAAAATAATCTGAGGTGAAATCTATGTGATGTAATATTAACCATTTTATTTTATTTATTTATTTTAATTTTTTTATGTCTTTATTTTATTTTGAGAGAGAGAGACAGAGCATGAGCAGGGGAAGGGCAAAGAGAGAGGGAGACACAGAATCGGAAGCAGGCTCCAGGCTTCAAGCTGTCAGCACAGAACCCGACGTGGGGCTCGAACCCACAAACCGTGAGATCATGACCTGAGCCGAAGTCAGATGCTTAACTGACTGAGCCACCCGGGTGCCCTTATTTTATTTTATTTTATTTTATATGTTGAGAGAGAGAACATGAGCAGGGGAGAGTGCAAAAAAGAAGGGAGGGAAGGAGGAAGGGAGAGAGAGAGAGAGAGAGAGAGAGGGAGAAGGAGAATCTTAAGCAGGCCCCACTCAGCATGGAGCCTGATCTCACTACCCTGAGATCATGACCTGAGCCACCATTAAGAGCTCATCTCTCCACCCACTGAGCCCCCCAGGTACCCCCACACTAACCATTTTAAAGTGAACAATTCAGTGGCTTTAGTATCTTCTCAGCTACCACCCCTCTCTAGTTTCAAAACAGTCTGTCCCTCTAAAGTAAAACCTCCTATCCACGAAGTGAAGTGGTCTCTTCCGACGGCCCCTCTCTACAGCCCTTGGCAACCACTGATCAGTGTTCTGTCTCTGTAAAAGGTAATTTATTTGTAACTATCTTATTTATAATGGATTCCTTCCCTGACCCTAGTGGTCTGCCCTTTGGAGTGTGGAATGCACCTTTTTGACTCTTTGAGGTAATGGTCTAATGGCCAGGACCAAAGCAGCTGGTCCTGGGTAATGGCTGAGCAGTGAAGAAGAGCTAGTGCGCAGCGCTGTGGCCATGGGTGCCAAGAGATGCTGTAATCTGTCAGCCCGAAGGGCACGCCCCCATGACGTCATTACCTGGTGCTCCCTCACCTCGGAGCACAGGGGCAGTGAAGGGGAGGAAGGGTCAGGGAGGGATCGGTGAGGCATAAAAGGCAACAGAATACACTTGGCCTTGCTTTAGTCTTGTCACTCAGACATCGGCTGCCCTCGGCGAATTGGTACCACTGAGGGAGGTGAGCCGGATTGTCACTTCCTGTACAAGCAGCACCAAGCTTTTGCCAAACTCTGGATCAGATGTTGGTGTCCAGCAAACCGTCCGTTATTCCTCTTTACAGGATCACCAGAATTTTGTGCAAATTATCTCCTGTCCCTTCCTTTGCATTTAGGGGCAGCTGCTGACTTCTTTCAGGAGCACAACAAGCAATTAATGGCTAATAAAAAATTTAAGGAAGAGTGAATATGGATCAAACACAGGATAAAAACTCTGACACCTCAAGCAGACCTTACATTCCTATGTATGTATTTTTCTTTCTCTCCTAGCAAACCCTATGAGGAGCCGGGCCTACAGTGGAGACGACGTATCCACATATCAAAGTTAGCAATCCGAGCCTGGTGCTTGTCACTTCTCACTGCACCCCTGCCCCCCCCCCCTGCCCGCTCCCCAACCAACAGACCAGGAGACCATGCATGGAGGATGCTTCCCGGGGCTCTGGAAGGGGAGCTGCAGGCAGAAGGCTACGGCCAGGAGGCGCCATCGACAGTGGGAGGATGGGCACTGAGACAGAGCTGACTTACCATCAAGTCCTTGGTGGTGCTTTTGTTTTCAGTAGTCCTGTTTGTCACGGAGTCTTGGAGAAGGAAGTTGCGGTTAAATGTTTTTGTGGTGGTCACTGGTGACGCCTCGGTGTTTTCAGCTAAAAGGAAACAAACGGAAGTCAGTGGTCCCTGAAGCGGGGCTGAGTGTCGAGGGAGAAAGACCAGGGGTCCCCATTACCTGGATTTTTGTTCTTGACTTGGCATCTCATTGTAGGCCACAGGTCTGACTGTAGAATTTTTAAATTTTGTGTTTATTTTTATGACAGGCACCAAATAAACTCAAGAATCGTCAGTGGCAAGTTAGATAATGTAACGTAGTTCATAAATTCTTATTTTGCAAGTCTGGACCATAAAAGGCTCTGAAGACTGTAAATCTTTATAACTTTGGGGCCAAAACTGTCCAATGGCAAAACCTGACTGAAACCGACATGTGGCCATTTAAAATCCTGGTCCATCCACCCGATGTGAACATTCTTGCACTTGGCTGGAAGGTTTATGTGTTTATCAGGTGCTTCCCCCAAAACTAGAGGGAGCGGCCCTTATGAAACATACAGTACAGTACATCTTAGCTTTCTAATGTCCAACACATCCTGAAACATACATTTATCCAAGGGTTTTAAATAAGGGACCAGGGATCTGTAATAAATGGTAACTGTATAGGGTCTTATGGAAGAGGAAGCAGGCATTCAATAAGTGTTTGTTGAAGAAAAGATCGGTGAAACCAAGACTCAAACATCTGTCTTCTGACTGTCTAGTCTTCTACTTTGTAGATCTAGATTTCTACTTTGACGTCATCCTGTGTGGCTCCCGAATCCAGGGGAATTGTTGGAATGGTCCAGCGGATGAAGGTGACACCACCGGCACTGCTGGAACTCCTTTGGGGTTGGGCACTGGGTTACGCGCCTTCGCTGTCCTGCCCACGTCTCCCTGGCGTGACCGCACACTCTGACACTCCGCACAGTCCAACAGCAGGGACTGTGACCGTAAGCACCGTCACTCCCTGGGCTATGCATGGGGTGGGGCAGAAGTGCAGGGGAGTCAACGCCTCCCCACGCCCACCGGAAACTTCAGGGGACGAGAGCTGACCTCTGACATCCTCACCTTCCTGTTCTTCGGGCAGGAAACTCAGAGGCGCAGGCAATCCTCTCTCCCCAAAGTCCCCAGCGGGTAGAGCCTCGTTTGCCCAGAGAAGTAAGCTCTGAACTAAACTGTACTGTATTCGGGGCACCTGGGCGGCTCAGTCTGACTCCTGATTTCAGCTCCGGTCATGATCTCACGATTTGTGAGTTCGAGCCCTGTGTTGGGCTCTGTGCTGACAGTGCGGAGCCTGCTTTGGATTCTCTCTCTTCCTCTCTCTCTGCCCCTCCCCTGCTGGCACATACACACACACTCTCTCTAAATTAACAAATAAACATTAAAAAAAAAAAAGAAATTGCACTGTACTGACTTAATTTCCTTCCCTGAACCATTTTTCTCTTTTCCTACCACCATTTCTTGGAATCACGTTCCAAATCACATCCTTGTCCGTGGATCTGCTTCTTGGGGGGGATTCAGATTCTCCACAAGAGCACTTCTGGGTAAGTGCTCCCTGTTAGGTCTGGTCCTCAAACTCTGACACCGAGTCACTCAGAGTAAGTAAGTCAGGCTTAACTCTTGGGTAGCGTGGCGGGTTTAAGCACACCTTTCACAGGCGGGGCAGGCAGCTTCCTCCTCTGCTGCCTCGATGTGTCTATGGTTTGTACCTACAGACAGAACACAGCAGTCAGTACACCCTCGCAAAGCCAAAGGTTCATCATCTTCTGACTTTCCAGGTCACGCAATATTCCAGCAGACGCAGTGAAAGACAAACGCACCCGATTCCTTTGCTTCTGATCGCGCTTCCTTGTGAGGCGCACACACGGTGTGACGTTTAATCCTGCAATGGCCAGGGCTGAAATCCGGCTCTCGATGTCAGAGATCTGAATGCAAGAGAGAGACAGAACCAGTGGGGGGAAAGCACAGGAGGGGAGGATCTTTGTTAAAAGTGTTAGGGATCTATAAAGATTAAATCTGCTTCGATGTACATTCATTCATTCAACTTTTTTTTTTTTAAGATTAAAAAAAAAATCTTAACACAACATGGGGCTCGAACTCCCAAACCTGAGATCAAGAATCGCATGCTCGGGGCGCCTGGGTGGCTCAGTCGGTTAAGCGTCCGACTTTGGATCAGGTCATGATCTCATGGTTCGTGGGTTCAAGCCCTGACAGCTAGCTCAGAGCCTGGAGCCTGTTCCAGATTCTGTGTCTCCCTGTCTCTCTGACCCTCCCTTGTTTGCATTCTGTCTCTCTCTGTCTCAAAAATAAATAAACATTAAAAAAAAAAAAGAATCCATGTCCTACTGACTAAGCCAGCCAGGTGCCCCTCATTCATTCAGCTTCTTCCAGGCCCTTCTCTGTCTAGTGCTGTAGGTAAAAAAACACAGCATAGACTTTTCTTTGTAAATTTAAATGTCTAGGTTGGTAGCTCTGGAGTACATCAACACCCTTGTCCGAGTGTTTCCAGGGATAAACGGAAGCCCAGGGCATGATGGGAACCTGGCCCAGGGCCTCCTGGCTCAGCATGGGGGCGGAGGGGTGTGAAAGGTGGTTGGGAAGGCTTCCATAGCAGGCGCCACCTGCTGTGAACGTTGAATGGTCCAACAGCCCCCGGCTCAAGTCCATTTCTTTCAGTACAAGGACAAGTGCCTTGAGAAACTCCCTCTTCTCTCTGGGCATCAGCTTCCTCAACTCTAACATCAGAAGGTCAGAAAGAGTTCAGATTTTTCTCCAACAGAGTCTTAAGGCAGATATAGAGTGCAGGAGCCCACTCAGTGCTCAGAAAAAACCCTGATCCGTCCATGTCCCCAGGATTGATGAAGACACAGTCCCTGCTCCCAGAAAAGAGCATTAATATGTACTGCCATCGTGCTAAGCACTTTAGATATGTGAACTCATTCAGGCTTTGCTCATGGACTCATCATAAACCTCTGACATAGGTACCATGGTTTTATAGATGAGGAGACTTGGGTAGAGGGTAAGTAATCTCACCAACGGTCACAGCCGGTCTGGGGCAGAGCTCTGAATTAATGCCAACACTCCTGCTCTTGCCACACTGCCCCATCCTCAGAGGATCTGCCAAGGCCTGCCATGGGGGACACAGGAAGGGGCCAGAGCAGGCCGGCAGGGGCAGGGGAGGCAGGGAGCACTGCCAGCCTGCTGATATCCGTGAGCGCTGCAAACCCGTGTCTTCGCAAAGTTACAGATAACATCATGTCAGTTCTGAATGGGCCGTATCTAAATCATGCTAATACTGGTCTGAGAAATCTTTTCTTTCTTTCTTTTTCTTTCTTTCTTTCTTTCTTTCTCTCTTTCTTTCTCTCTTTCTTTCTTTCTCTCTTTCTTTCTTTCTTTTCTTTCTTTCTTTCTTTTTCTTTCTTTCTTTCTTTCTTTCTTTCTCTCTTTCTTTCTCTCTTTCTTTCTTTCCTTTTCTTTCTTTCTTTCTTTCTTTCTTTCTTTCTTTCTTTCTTTCTTTCTTTCTCTCTCTCTCTCTCTCTTTCTTTCTCTTCCTTCTTTCCTTCTCTCTTCTTTCTCCTTTTCTCTTTTTCTCTCTCTTCTTTTTCTCTTCTTTCTTTCTGTCTTTCTTTCTTTCATAAAGAAACTACATTTTCAGTCTCATTCAGCTATTCACCCCAGTTTTATTAGAATCTCAAACCCATGTCAGACATGTCAGGAACTGAAGTTACTGTGTGAAGCTAGACAGAGTCCTGTCCTCACGGGGCTTTCCAGGTAGAGAGGGCAAAACTGGCATCAAGTAAGTCCTCAACAGTGTGAGAAAGGTCAGGGGTGGGATGGGAACCTATATAGCAAGGAGACCTACCTACAGGCCAGGCAATTTGTCAAGGAGGGAGTGACATAGGCTTGAAGAGAACTCTGATATGTTACCGAGCCTATAATTGTTTAGAAGGAGGGTTGGGCAGAACTCGCCCGAAAGGACTACGCGGGTGCGCCAGGGAACTGACAGAAAGGCTTCGCAATAATGCTCATGCAAGACGGGGTGCCCCCCCCCCATTCTCGGTGGTCCTCCGTCTGGGTGGGAGGGAGTCCTCACCTGGAGCTCCGCATGGTGAACCTGGGCTGCAGCTGTGGCCACCTGGTCCTCCAGGTCCGCCAGCTCGGTCTCATCGGTGCCACTGTGGATGCCGCGGGCAGCGCCCTCCAGCTCGCTCAGCTGCCCTTCGAGTCCGTACACGGTGCCTGCAGCCAGGTACACCTGCACAGGGGTGCAGCTCTGAGCTCTGGTCCTGGGACCAGAACTGCTGGGGCCCCTTCGGGCGCCCAGGTAAGTCAGGGGGGTGAAAGAGAACCAGGCTCAGCACTGGGGGAAAAGACGGGGAACCCCCACTCATGCTACCTTCACACTTAAATGGTAGCATGAGGTCTGACTGCGTCCTCACCGTCAACAGCACCTCCCCCCACCTCAACTTTCCAGCAAGAAAAAGCAACCTTTAAGTTTTGAAAATATGATAAAATAGTACATGGCATCAGCTACAGTGATTCTAACCACCGTAATGCCAAGACAGAAGAAGCAAAGAACAATTCATGATGTGATTTTTCCAATAAAAATTTTGGTTGAGGAAAAATAAGATGAAAACAGAGAAGGAGACAAACCATAAGAGACTCTTAAGCACAGAGAACAAACAGGGTTGCCGGAGGCGTGTTGGGTGGGGGATGGGCTGAATGGGTGCCAGGCATTAAGGAGGGCACCTGTTGGGATGAGCACTGGGTGTCACACGTGAGTGATGAATCACTGAATTCTATTCCTGAAGACATTATTACACTGTATGTTAACTAACTTGAATTTAAATGAGAATTTTTTAAAAATTTAAATTTTTGCTTGGCATTTGGTAATTGAGAAGAATTCAGAAAACGTAACAGACATGAAACTAATGAAAAACAGTGAACAACTTAAAACATTTTGAATGAATTATCTCTGATTACCTACAGCTTGCCTGCTGCAGGTTAAGGGCATTAAAAGGGACCTGAGGTTCATAGCAGGAAAATAGTTTATTTCTTAGAAAAAAGTGCAATGTTAAAAGAAACCTGTCAAATCTATTCATCTGCCAAGAAAGACAGTTTTTTGACAGCTCTTGAAAATTAAAGAGAAAATCAGACAAGGGGAGGGAGTTGAGGAAAAGTCAAAGGGAAAAACATGTTGACTCAGGAGTTAATGGAGCAACTGCCATCAAAGTGGGCAGACAGAAGGTAGAGTCATTGGAATCATTGAGACCACCTGATGCCAGCAAGGAGAGTGAAACAAATTCTCTTCTGCCTAAAGAATAATGTGGATGAAACAACCAACAACACGGGAAGAGATTGAACTAAAGAAGCTAATTACCTAATGGAGGGGGGGGGGGTTGAAATTTCATCAACATTCACAAAGCTCTAAACATGCAATTGCAGGGGTGCCTGGGTGGCTCAGTCGGTTAAGCATCCGACTTTGGCTCAGGTCATGATCTCACAGTTCATGGGTTCGAGCCCCGCGTCAGGCTTTGTGCTGACAGCTCGGAGCCTGGAGCCTGCTTCCGATTCTGTGTCTCCCTCTCTCTCTGCCCTCCCTCCTGCTCACTCTCTATCTCTCAAAATAAAATAAAGACGTAAAAAAAATTTAAACATGCAATTGCAGCAATTTAGAGTTGTTTGGAATGAAAACACACGGAGGTCACACAAGATCTTTTAACTTGAGTTAAAAATAAACCCGAGTCAGGAAAAGCCAAGAGCTTGTGCACACAGGTCATGCAAGTGTTTTGCACTGAGTTCCACTCAGTGTCGGTGAGTTGGGGGAAAAACACGGAGAGGCTCCTATCCTGTCGGCTCCTTGGTCTGATCCGCATCTCCACCCAAACTGGCAATTTTAGGGGCGCCTGGGTGGGGGCTCAGTCGGTTAAGCTCCAACTTCGGCTCAGGTCATGGGTTCGTGGGTTCGAGCCCTGCATCCGGCTCTGTGCTGACAGCTCAGAGCCTAGAACCTGGAGCTTTCGCTCCCTCTCTCCAGCTCACACTCCGTCCCTATCCCAAAACTAAATAAACATTAACATTTTTTTAAATAATCAAAAAACCTGGCAATTTTACAAAACATTTCAGAGTGCAGCAAAGGCGGGTGCGGGTTTGATGAATGAGCATTTGTGCCTCATCAGGCAGGATGGGCTTGGCCGGGGGAGGTTCTGGCGGTGACTGTGGTGGCGATATGTCAGTCACAGAGGGGGCCGCGAATCCAATGTCTGTTGACAATTGCCATATTTCAGCACGCCCTTAGTTTTGTATTTCTTGGTCATGTAGGAGTATCAGAGAACGTGTTTCTAAAGCCCCTCACGGTTTCACATAAGACATGTATTCTTTGTCTTAAAAACAAGGTACACGTCTTTATTGTTTGTCACCTGAAGGGAATGATGAGTACCTCAAAGCTATTTGAGTGGAGAAAACCTTAAAAATTTGTCTCTTAAAAGTTCTGAAGTTAAAAATTTCTCTTCAGAGGGAAAGAAAATTGAGAGGAGAAAGAGAGAGGGAGAGAGGATAAAAGGTAAATGTGTTTTGATAAGATACTTTTATTTTTAAATTTTTTATTTAATTAAAAAAATTATTTTTGAGAGAGAGAGAGAGCAGGGGAGGCGCAGAGTGAGAGGGAGAGAGGATCTGAAGCTGGTTCTGCACTGACAGCAGAGAGCCTGACGGAGGGCTTGAACTCATGACCTGAGCCGAAGTTGGATGCTTAAATGACCGAGCCGCCCAGGCACCCCGGGAAAATTTTAAATACAAACCTACAGTGTTACACAATGAGACAAAATTTGGAATTATGTGACCAGTAACTTGAATGAGCATGGCAATGGGGTTAAACTTGACATGACTTTGGTCTCAAGAGCCTGGATTTTTCCAGAAACACCCCAAATTCAACATCATCCTGCTCTCCGCAGCCTCTTGTTTTTCTCCAACATGGTCACCGCTCACGTTCTGTTTTCTCTGCCCAATCCAAGCACTATGAAATGGCTCCAGCCTCCAAGCTCCACTATGCAACAGCCTGGTGAGGCCAGAACGCTCCCCGTTCACTCTGTGTTCCCTGAGCACCTGCCATCCTGGCCTGAGGGGAAGGGACGGTTCTGTGGTTTGGCACCGACTCACCACCAAGGAGACGGCACCGAAGGGCCTGTGATGGTGATGGTGGAGGCGGCATTTATGCGCCAGGAGCTGAGCCCAAGGTTTTGTGTGACATCTTCCGTACTGCCCACGACAGTCCCTGAGGTGGGTGCAGGACCGTGACGGTGTCAGAGAGGAGAACGCTGCGTCCTGTAGGCTCAGCGACGCCCCGCCTCCCGTCCTTGCGGCTGGGAAGTGGTAGGGCTCGGATGGGAGCTCCGGGGGGCTGATACCAGTTCCCGTGCCTTTGCCCGCCCTGCCCGTTGGGGCCCTGCTACTTAACCTTGCTGGCCGTGCCAGGCTATGACATTTTACATGTCGAACTCTGACCTGAAAGTCCTAGAGTTATGTGGTTATAGATCAACACGACATGCTGACCTTTGCTCTGTCCTGAGGCCAAAATAACGAAAGTTAACATTCTCTAACAATGGAAATGTTATTCTAATCTTCAAAAAAGAAAAAGCAAAAAAACAACCCATTTGAAGACGAGGAGCCTGGAACGCTGGCTGAGTAAAGGCCCGCTCTTGGCAAGAGCCATGGCTGCCACGTGTGTGGACTCTACGTCTTCTCCGGGCACAGCCGCCGATGCCCACGGACTGGCCCCCGGTTCAGAACGCCTTTCTCCATGCAGTTGAAGGGATGCAAGTAGGTGTTTCATTAAGGAAGGACTTTGTGGTCAAAGCCTCTAGGATGAAGAGAATTAAACATATTTCTTTGCTGAAGGACTTCTCAGTCTTTAATGTGCTAATCCATATCTCAATTTCCCTAGAAAGACACCTAGATTGATCAGACTGATTTGGTCTTATAACATCTTATTAGACTTACCTTCCATGAAACACATTCTAGAGAACTAAAGCTAGACAGGAGCTGACAGCAATCTTTGCTTGCTCTCGAGGGCACAGGGCCACCCCAGTAGCCAGGACTGTCTCCAGGGCCACAGCCGCGCTGGTGCGCAGGGGTAGAGCCTTGAGTCCTCTGCCTGGTCCCGGATTCTGTGGCAAAGCTGGGGTCCCTCAAGGGGAAATCCCACGGTGTCTCCAGCCACTACCTGGCGATGGATTTGGTGTGGCCAGAAGTTACAAGGTAGTGGTAAAAGGGAAGTTGGGACTATCCTTCGACTGCCTCTGTGCTGGGAAATCCGGGGTGCCTCGGGCTGTCTGGGGGGCCCTCAGATGGTGGCAGTGCGGGGGGAGAGGCAGCTGACTCCTTCCTCCCACTTGCGTCAATCCATAAGATGGCCTCTGGGTCCCTCCGGCTCACACCACAGGTCTGAGAACAGTCACACTAGTTCTTGTGTTGACTCCTAGATCCGTTTTCCACCCTTCTCTGCCCCTCCCTGTTCTCAAGCTGACCTGTGTGGACCTCATCACCCAGGCCCCCTTGCTGGCGGGGATGGGTTTGGCCAGTGGGAGACACCAGGAGGAGACCAAAGGCAGGAGGAGAAAGAAATTAGTCTCCCTTCCCTGTTCGCTCTGGGTGGGCTTCATGGTGACAGCTCCCACTAGGGGGCGATCCTCCAGGCCCCAGCTCTACCATGGGCTACACCGCCCAGGGGTGGAGACCTCTGGACCCCCCTCCCCGCCTCCAACTGCTACTTCCTGGGTGCTACTGCATCCCTGAACCTTACCCACGCTTCACATAGCAGTCCCTTCCTGAAACTTGCCTTTCCCAGCCAGGTCCCTGCAGGTACATTGGGACCCTTGTGGCTCTCAGTGAGAGCTTCAACACGAGACTCGGGCGTGTGATCCGAGGGACCCCGCTCCCAGTGGCGCCCAGGGGAGGCTGCAATTGGCATGAGCTGATTGCACAGTGCCCAGCCAGGCCCAGGGGGGAAGCGTCTACACGGAGAGACTCCAGGAATTCTGAAGTCCCCAAGCCCTACTCTCATTAAGTAGATTAACAAGGCACATTGTGAAAACAGGAGACCTGACCACAGGGACGACAATTTTTTGTTTTCTTAGGTAGCTCTGAAACCTTCAGAAGCATTTTTAAAGGTGAAACATTCTCAAGCCCATGTTCCCTTTCATCTCTGAGTCCCCGGGCTAGTCTGCGTAGCCAATGCTCAGAAGGTGAGAAGCGGTGTCTCCGTTGCTATTTCTGACAGCCCCCCATCCTTCGGCACAAAGGAGCGGGCAGCGGGAGAAGCAAGAAGCCAGGGAGCCAGGGAGCCGCTCTTTAGAGCACAGACAAAAGCCCTGGTTTAATTAAATCAGCTGCACCCAGAGGTCAGTTTAAGAAATCAGCCCCGCCCTTCTGCCGCTCAGCTGAATTCCAAAATGGAAACCGCAGAGCCAAACCCAGCCAGGGCTCTGTGATCTCCTCTCTAAAGAGATAACGAAAAGAGCCATCCCTTCTCTGACTCAAAACCCACGGAATTCAAAGGAACAGCGATGGAGTTTCTTCTTTGGAGGTGCGGTTGGAAGAGCTGGATGGGGGAAGGGAGGAGGAAGGAGCAGTTAACTCCTGGGGAGCCGGAGAGGCATGTCGGGGGGCTGGGCAGGGGTGAGGTGGACAGATGCAGCCTGCAATGCTCGTCCCTGCCCGGGTTTCGAACCTCTCACACCAGCCTGTAAGTGGATGTGTTTTGACCTGAAAGTGGTAAGGCACCGAAGGAAAGAAGACATAATGTATAATAAAAGGGTGTTACAAAATGGAAACCCCACAAGGCCACGCAATTTTCAAGGTGCCCCTTGGGGCGCCTGGGTGGCTCAGTCGGTTGGACCTCTGACTTCGGCTCAGGTCATGATCTCACAAGTTCTTGAGTTCGAGCCCCGCGTTGCGCTCTGTGCGGACAGCTCAGAGCCTGGAGCCTGTCTTCGGATTCTGTGTCTCCCTCTCTCTCTGCTCCTCCCCTGCTCACACTCTCTCTCCCCCCTTCAAAAATAAATAAACATTACAAAAAGAAAAAAGATGCCCCTTGGAGGGAAAAAAAAACAGGCTGTTGCTTTAAGTGTGTGCGATGGGAACTCACAGCTGTCATTTAAATCTGAATCTTTCACGAGCTGTATTTTTTTTATATAATACTTTGTAAAACAAAAAACACCCCACCCCCTTCCCGGTGAACCATATCTTGACTTGAACTTTTTCACCTCTATGTGTCTAGGATTATGGCCATTTGAGAACTATTGGCACTGACAGAACTTATTATAGACATGGTTAAAGAACAGAGACCCTACGCTTAGAAGGAAGACATTTCTTCCTAAAGAAAAGGCCCTCATTCATCAGGATCTTCTATCAGGTAAACACATTCTTGGAGCCCCTCTGGGCCGGGCTCTGGGCAAGGGCCGGGGCGCGTGACGGGCAAGACCCCGTTCTGCAGGGATTTATACACCTGAGCCTCTGTCCAGCTCCCTCTCCGATGTTTGACAACGTCTGGGCACATTTTGATTGTCACAGTGAGGAGGGCGCTGTGACCGGCATCTCGTGGGTAGGGGCCCAGGGTGCTGGACATGCTGCACTGCACAAGACCCCCCCCCCCCAACAAAGAATTAGAGAACGCAAAATGTCAATGGCCGATCTAACAGGCAGAACGGGCAGCCACGTGAGGTGGAGCGGCAGACAGACCTCCGCGTAGGTTTCATGGGGATTCAAAGGGAGGGAGTCTTTGACTTTTAAGATAAAGTAACTATTGGCTTTTTTTTTTTTTTTAACCTGGAGTCATTCTGATCTGTTGTTGTTTCAACTTTTTGTAACAACTGCCTCTGCTAACCGGTCCTCATTTCTGAGAACTGCATTCCCGACAGCGCCCTGAAGGCAAGGGTTCGTCCTTGCTGGGTCTGGAAAGATGGGGCCACCGGCCTTCATTGGGTATCAGTTTCGTGGGCAGGAGGATGCCAGCTGGTGATGCTGACGACGGCCCCGGTGGCTGGCATTCCAAATCTCTCTGTGTCATCCCCTTTCTGAATGGCAAATTCTCATCAGACATTTATTAAGACACTCAATAATGAGCGTGGATATTTACAGGTAAGAATCTGTTCCCTCCTTCCTTTCCTCCCGAGCGAGGCTAGAAAACTCCACTACCAGCACACAGACCTGTAAGCGGGGCAGACCACTTGTGACCTAAGTTCTGTTGGCAACCACCCCTTTTCCCTCTGGGGGCACTGGCCGTGCTCTACCTGGATCCTCCCGGGTCCCCGCTGTAGTTTGGCCCCATCCCCCAGCTTCAGTGCACTTGGGGTCCCAACCCTCAGCCCTAAACAGAGGACTGCGTTGGGCGATTGCACACACTTGGCGTGCTTGCAGAGTGACTGAGGAGCCTGCTGGCTGTAGAAAAGTCCAGTTCCTTTGCGTCAGCTCAGGACAACTGAGGTGCAACTACACCCCCAGGGCTCCCTACAGGTCCAAGCTGCTCTCTGACTAAGGTCCCAGCTTTGCTGGACTCCAGAGCTTTCCCCAGTCCTTCCCCACTCCCTGGGCAGCCTCCCTGGGGTGCACTGCCCAGAGAAGTCACTTGGGAGCCAATCCTCCCCTCAGGGAGCACCCAGTCTGACACCCTCCCTGAGAGCCTATTTGCTCTGGTGGTGGTGGGTATGTGTCCTTGCACTGTCTGTGAAGGGTCACAACGTCATCGGTTTCTTTTTCGAACGCTTCCCTGAGACAGAGAACACCCACACTGTCTTACGTTTTCTTCCAGGGAGGTCAGCTGCTCATCCAGCCTCACTTGATCGGCCCCCAGAGGAAACGCCCCCTCCTCTCCTTCGGGAGGGCTGGGTGGGAGCTCCCAGGACCCTGCGGACTCTGCTATCAGCTCCTCTGTGGCGTTGATGACTTTCAGGACTTCTGTGGAGATGTTGCAGAGAGAAACAGCAGAATACTTCTGTTTGGTCCAATAACAGAAGGGGACAGAAGACAAGAACAGCACATTAACAATGACGAGGGAATTCTACAGCATCATGGTGCTCATCATGAGACCGCTTCCATTACCACACACATAAGCATCCATGTGCGAAGGACCGAGAAGCTAAAGGGACCAACACAGAAGGGAGGCCGCGGAGGAGGCCTGATCTGACATGGCCTCGCTTCTGTGACTCACACTGAATGGATTTTTCGGGAAGGAAGAAGACCTCACGGGGGAGCCACCACATCTTTGGCCCGCTGCTGGTGGCTTTATGCGCATCACCTTACTGTTTGGACGGCATCCTACGTCCTCAACAGACCTTCAGTCGCAAGCTCTGTCAAACTACGTCTATGGTGTGATCCAGCAGGGAGCTTTCTGGACTGGGTGTTAAGGGACCTAGGTTTAGATTTGGCTCTGCCGTCATTTAATGTTGGGATCTTGACCAAGGTACTTCATGCCTCTGGAACTCAGTTCTGTCGTCTGTACAGTGAGTGTCCCGGAAGCGGTCCGGAAGCCTCCCGAGTGTCCCACACACCTCTTCTCAGGCCCACTCTCCCTTGCTCTCTCTGCCGTGGAGGCGGGGCGGAAGAACACTCTATTCCCCCCGCCACCCGTGCAGCCGGGGCAGGCATGGGACACCGTTCTGTGAGTCCGACAGGAAGCCTGCTGAGGGGGGCTCTCTAGGAAAGCTTCTGTTTTCCTAACCCGGTGAAGAGATCTGGCTGACTTCTCCTTCCCCGCTTCTTTCAGCCTTGACCACAGGCGTGCAGTTGTGACAAGGGTGAGGATGAACACAAAATGCTGAGTCAGCTGGGGCAGAAAGACTGAAAGAGCCGGGCCTGGACGGAATTGGATCAAGTGAACCCACTGTGAGCCGCCACCTGCCTCCAAGCCTCTTGTGACACGTGAGAAACAGTCCCCGCCCCCACGTGTGGGCCAGGTGTTCTGCTATTTGTGGCTGAATATGTTCCTCACTGACGCACGTCACTTTCAGCTTTTACGTTCACAGCTGAAACTGACAGTCAGTCCAGGATCTGGGCCAAGGTCATGGAGTGGGCAGAGGCAATTCAGCCACAAAAAAGTATCGCGTCTTTGAGTTCATCAGAACACACAGAACACAGAACCTCATTACAAGCAGGAGATCAATGTTCCCTGATGGCTTCCACCTATAATCGAGTTCATTTATCCCATCAAAGGGTTTGTATATTGGAAGTCAAATATTGCTGATGTGCACATGCCTCTTTGTGTTTACCATTTACCAGTAAAATGCTTCAAGAAAACCTGGAATTTTAATCTCTTTGGTACCTTCTAAGGTACCTTTCTGACTCATGTATCCTGGCCCAAATGTTAATGACAGCTAAGGCTCGATTTTGCAAAGACTGTTCCTCCAAGCAGATGCTACTGCACGTTTTACTTTGCTAGGGATGTTTTTAAAATTTTTTTAAATGTTCATTTATTTTTGGGAGAGAGAGAGAGAGAGAGCGAGCAGGGGAGGAACAGAGAGAGAAAGAGATGCAGAATCTGAAGCAGGCTCCAGGCTCCGAGCTGTCAGCACAGAGCCCTACATGGGACTCGGACACACAAACTGTGAGATCATGACCTGAGCCGAAGTCAGATGCTTGACCAACTGAGCCCCCCGCAGGACCCCCAGAGGATGTTTTGATACCCTTCCCAATTCGCTTAAGTGACAAGTCCGTGGCTGAGTCCACAGGCCAGAATCTGGTGCTGGGCTTCCGCACGAAGGCACATGGTCTCCTATCTGTCAACTCTTTGTAGGGTTAGGGCGCATGTGATCCGTGGGCTGCCCATCTAGCCCGTCCACTCCGCAACAGCTGACTTCAAGGGAGTTGCTACAAACCCTAAGAATTGGGTCTGGGTGTCGGGAGAAGGGGATGGAAGGACAGTGCGCAGGCCCGCAGAATAAGGACAGTGTGGAGGGAGCAGCCGGTGCCAACGCTTTACCTGAGGAGGGACCCGCAGGCCTGTGCCGCACTCTCTGGAACGCTGGGGCTTGACGTGTACCCTGTTGAAGATGAACGGGGCTCCAAATGATTTTGGCCCCAAACAGCGGGCCCCGTCTGCTTACGTCCGTCTCAGAAAAGGCAAGGTCGTAGGTATGAAAGCAGACGTGCCACCCTTCTCCGCATAAGCAAGTTCATGTTTAGAAATCTGCCCCTTATTTGGTAGAACAGGTGTCTTTGTACATTATTTGAAAACAAAAATGTGTGACTAGGGGATTCAGACAAAGAAAAAGACCACCGCACAGTTGGAGGGCAGGGTGAAAATCCACACACATTCCAATGAGAGCAGCAGCATTAAAGGGCCAAGGCTCTTCGTGGAAGGGGTCTAAGAGGTGCTTACACAGGGAAGGTTATCTGCATCCTGACTCCGACTGAACATAACCCATCAAAGCGATAAGCTGGGCATCCATGCCGCTTGGTAGTCCTGTTCCATCCCATCCATAGCGCTGCCCATTCCACCTCAGGGGCCGCAAGCTGGAAGCCAGATCTTGCCCAGAGACATGTTTTCTGGCGAGAACGGCTTCCTTGAGACACGCACTCCCCGCTCCCTGCCGCCCCCACGTAAGCCACCCGACGTATTTTACTGGGACTGGTCTCGGCGTGGAGGCTCTGCTCCAGGTGCTGGGATAAAGCAGGGGACAGTGGCTAAAGTCCCTGACCTCCAGGCCTGTCTGTAGTCCTACCCCAGCCACTGGACGTGCCGACCTACTTTCCTGGGCCCTGAAGGCATCTGCACATGCTGCTGAGTCAGTCCCCTCGGGGGCTGGTCGGAGGAGAGCACCAAGTTTCACCGGGAAGATCTGTGGGGCGGCAGGAGAGGGGGGAGCTCTGGAAAACTTCAGAGGCCAACTAACCGCCAGCTGGGGGAAGTGGCCCCAATCAGTCAGTCAATCAATCAATCAGTCAGTCAAGTAAGTATATGAAAACCGGACAAGATCTCTCTGGGTGGTGAGCCGTCAGCGGGAGCACTGCCCCGTCTGGTGGTGAGCTCTCCGTGGGGAAGTGCAAACTGGCACCCACCAGCCTTGGCAGGGAATCAGGTGCTAGTTGCCACTGCGAACGGCTGACTGGGCTTTCTGCTTGGACCGTGGGGGAGGGATGTGGGCAGCGCACTGACCTGAAGTTAAGATATCTGGGGTTTAATTAGCCACGTGACAGCAGCAGGGCTCCAAGCCTCCCAGTTTCTGGGTTTACTCACCGGTCCAAGTAGGAGAGCAGAGGACTGGTTAGAGGGCTGACGCTGACTTGTTATGTAAATGTCCTGCTCCCTGCCCAGTCCGATTTAAAAGGAGAAAGCACCTTGTACGATTATGTTAAATAAAGCTATATTTAGCACTGGATGGGATCTGGTGCGGGTGAAACGCTGGCGTGGCCAGGATGCTGGCAGGGAGCCCTGTGTGTGGGGGCAGCGGAGCGATCACGGGTCCTCTGCGTCACTGCTCACAGCCCCAGAGAGCGAGCGGAGCGACACAGAGCACAACCGGGGAGCCCAGGGAGCGATGTGGTAGCTGACGGGTCTCCAGGCAGGAATTATAAGATGGGTCCAGTGCGGCAGTTTCACTGGATCAAGAGGCAGAGGACAAAGTGTGGACATTAGCGGACAGAATAGAAGCAAACACCGAGCAGGAAGGTGGCCTCAAGGACACTTGAGGCCAAGGGCCCTGCAGACAACAGAATGAAAACAGCCTTGTAGTAACAAAATTAGCTTCCTAGTGGCCAAAGAAATAAAAATTAAATGGCACATTTTATTAGGCACCAGATACCCGTGCGATTCCCATTTTAAATGCTTGGGTGGGGGACAGCTGGGTGGCTCAGTCAGTTAAGTGTCTGACTTTGGCTCAGGTCATGATCTCACAGTCCGTGGGTTTGAGCCCCGTGTCAGGGCTGAGCTGTCAGCAGAGCCTGGAGCCTACTCTGGACTCTATGACTCTCTCTCTCTCTGCCCCTCCGCCACTCATCCTCTCTCTTTCTCTGTCTCTGTCTCTCTCAAAAATAAATATATGAACATTAAACAATTAGAGAGTAAAATGCTTGCATGCGCCAACATGACTTCGCGTAACCGGAGCACAGTTTTCAGTGGCCGATGCACCGTGGGATCTGTGTGCCCTGCTGCGCCACACGCCTCGGTCCCCAGGACCACTGCTGAGAGCCCGCGTGTCCGCTGCGAGGGGTCAGTGTGTGCCGCAGCCCCGCGTGGTACGTCACGTCCATCATGCCGACTTCACTACCTCTGGGGCCCGAATGACCAGTCCACACCCAGGGTGCAGAGGGTGGCGGGAACTCTCCAGGGTGCTGACCGCTCACAGGGGCAGCAGACCCAGCTACCTCAGCAGACTCGTTTCCCGCCTGCCTGCGACCAACACTAGAACGGATGCAGACCTTCCAGAAGGTTACGCACCCCTCCGAGGTGGGGGTCCTGCCACGGGGGCCATTTCAAAGAGCCCAAGAGAGAAGAAAACCAGGTCAGGACCCAGGACTTAGACCCTAACGCTGTCTCATTCTCTAGGGACTGCAGAGAGAAGCAAGACTTCTCTCCTTTTTGTCTCACTTTAGCCTCAGTGAATTTGCCATCCTGTCCCCATGCACTTCAGATACAGCATGTTGCCAGAGCAAATTCCTCCTCCACTCACTCTTCCTTAGAAACTGCTTTCCCAAGGCATGCAGACTGCAGGGTGTTGCCAGGGGAGACTCTTACTCTATGGAGTTTGACGGAAAACACGGTTTCCATCCTACCCACCAGCTACTCTTGCCTATTAGCAAGCCTTACAACTCTCCCGAGATCTTCTTTCTTTTTTCCCCCGGCATCATCATTCATTTCAAAGCTTTGTGTTGGACACCGAAATGCAGACTCATTTCAAGCTGGAATGGACAGGAATGTGCCTTACCAGAACACACCAGGCTTGCCAACATGTGGAGAGCCGGGGTGCGTGACGTGCCTGGCTGAATCGGGAGGGAGCGCTGTGGATGCCAGAGGGCGGACTCTAGTCCTGGTTCCACCCATGCGCGTGCACGAGTCTGCCGGCCTCCGCCCAGACAGAACAGACCCCACGCTGGCTGCGCGTGCAGCGCTGGGGTGTGACAGAGGCCTGGGCTGTCCATTTATTTGCCTTGATATGAGTCTTGATATGATCTCATCGAACACGAGGTGGCGGGGAAGCTTTGAGGAGGAAGTTATGTGCACAGGTATCTGGGGCAGAAGAGGAATTTTTCTAGCTTGGCAATGGTCTGAGGCCCATCACAGGAGTAGAAAAGCTAAACCGTAGAAGCTGAAAGGCCATCAGCAACAGGGTGTTTGTGAGATGTGGAGGCGGGTGGTAGGCTTTGGGGTCCGTTGGTCAGTCCATGAAACAGGGATGGGCGGTGGCCCGGGGTCCCCGACTCTGCGGGCTCTTGGAAGGGCCTCCTTGCGCACTGGGCTCAGCAGGCTTCGAGCCTAGGGCTCATTGTTCTTTTAGAAGCCTATCAAAATGCTTTCCAATCAGAAGATAAAACAAGAACTCATAGGCCCAGGAACATGTTTTAATACATAGTATTAATATACTGATCTGTATACCGACACAGCTGTAAGATTTCTAAGGGTGTTTTATGGAGGAAAGGCTCCATGAGGGTGGAAGTGCTTGGGCACAGGGAGGTTGTAAGCTGGCCTGGATCTGGCTGTGCTGGGCCCCCTCTGTGAGAAGCACGTGGGGAGCAGTGGCTGGGTGAGACCTGTCCCCCGGGGGCACTGCTGTCCTCCCTACGTACTAGCGAAGGCCCCAAGCAGGCCCTAGGAGGGGGCCGTCCACTCACACTTGGGAGAACCTTTCCTGGCTTCCCCCATATGATGGAGGGAGACGGTGGGTGTGGGTGCTGTGGCCCCGTGGCTTCCTACTGAGGACTGGTGCTAACGTGGCCTCCCTCCCGCACACGCCGAACCACGAGGCTTGGGAAATCCAGGTTACACCATCTGTGACACTCTGGGCAAATAACCTCTCTGAGCCTCAGCTGTGAAATAGAGAGGACGCCATCTAGCTCAGGGGGCTTTGAGGTTAAATCAGACGGGATGTCAAGTGTGTCCACACAGTGTCTGAGGCCAGAGCTGTTACTCGCCCCTGCCCACCTGCCCCGCTGGCTCTGGATGGGCCTGTCACTGGTGCGGGCCTGGTGACTTAGACACCGTCCATATGCACCATGCTCCTGAAACGTCTTTCCCTGCCTACGTGGTGTTTCGAAGAATGCTTTTTATTGTTCTTTACTGAAAAACGTTAAATTTTGCTATTGTTTCCCAGGTTTTTTTCTTGCCAACTAAGAATATCTTAAAAAGAAAAAAAGCCACTATGATCTAGTATTGCCTACAACCCCCACACTATCATAAAGAAAGGATAACTTAACCTCAAATAAGGGTGCCTGGGTGGCCCAATCGGTTGAGCGTCTGACTTTGGCTCAGGACGTGGTCTCGAGGTTTGTGGGCTCGGTGCTGACAGCTCAGAGCCTGGAGCCTGCTTCAGAGTCTGTGTCTCCCTCTCTCTCTGCCTTTTCCCCACTAGTGCTCTGTCTCTCTCCCTCGAAAATGAATACACATTAAAAAAAAAAAAGAACATAGTGGGGCACCTGGGTGGCTCAGTGGTAGAGCGTCCAACTTCGGCTCAGGACATGATCTCACGAATCATGGGTTTGAGCCCTACGTCAGGCTCTGTGCTGACAGCTCAGAGCCTGGAGCCTGCTTTGGATTCTGTGCCTCTTTCTCTCTCTTCCCTTTCGTTGTTCACAATCTGTCTCTCAAAAATAAGTAAATGTAAAAAAAAAAAAAAGGACATAACATCACAATATAGAATGATCTGTCCTAAGAAACCACAGTAGGTGACCTGACATGGGCACTCGGACACCCCCCTCTCCCCGGGCACTCACACATATTCCCGACCCTGTGTTTCCCTCTGACTGCAAGCGGACTGAACCACATGGACTGGTAACACAATAAGCACAAGGGATGCCACTGCCTAGCTGGGACATGGATCGACCCGGCCCTCGGACACTGTCTGCTATTCCGCATCGGCACTCATGCAATGCAAGCCTTCAGGAAGAGTCTACTCCGAGCAGGCCCCTTGCATGGAGCCCTGCAGGGGATGCAGAGGTGAGTGAGCCGTGGTCCCTGTCCTCCGAGAGCAGAGAGGGGAGGAGGACACGAAGGCCGACAGCAGGTAGCAGAAGAGAGGCCCCACCCTGCACTGTGAGCAATAGGCTGCAGGCCTGCAGAGTCTGCACCCATAGGTGACCTTGGGGTTGGTCTGGACGCACAAGAAAGGTGAAGAAACAGCAACTTTGAGCTCCCAGCCTTATCTGGAAGGCACTGGCCTCAGCATAGGGGCCAGAGCTGCCGTAGATGACAAAACGGAGGGGGTGGGGCACTGCCCCGAGGGCCAAGCTCAGGAGTTGGAGCTTTGAGCTCCCCAGTCGGGTGCCCGGAGCACTCAGTGCCTGCCCAGCTCTGGGACAAGCGCTGTATCGGCCTTGCCTCCCTGGACCTTCCGGACCGCGGCCCTCTGATGCAGGCACCATGATCCCATCTCACAGATGAGGAGATGGGCCTGAGAGGGGGGTTTGCTCCGAGGGAGCCGGCTCTGCACCCCGATCTGTCCCGTTTCAAAGCCCAGGCTCCTCCCACATGCCACAAGAGGCTTAGGCTTCCGGGTGGCAGTTCTGACTGGCAGAGGGACAGATTTAGGGCTGGGGACGACCTGGGCGGAGAAGAGTAGGAAACGGTTAGTGCAGCTGGACCCCAAGGTCCCTGGGACCGGGGGGGAGCAGCTGCAGGTGTACAAGGATGCGCAGCTTTCTGGAAGGGAACTGAGAGGATGCTGTGGGTGCAGACCGGGGAGGGAGGCAGCCAGACGGGCTGTGATCCCAGCAGAGGGAGCCGAGCAAGCCGGGCAAGCTGGTGCCAGGAAGGAGATTAGGTGCTGGCGGAGAAGCAGGCCCCTCTGGGCTCTTGGACTAAGGGAAAATATAATATTTCAAAATTCCTTTTTTAAAAAGTTTACTTATTTATTCTGAGAGAGAGAGCAAGAGAGAGTGAGAGTTGGAGAGAAGCAGAGAGAGAAAGAAGGAGACAGAGAATCCCAAGCAGGCTCTGAGCCGTCAGCGTGGAGCCTGATGTGGGGCTCAATCTCACAAACTGAGATCATGACCTGAGTTGAAATCAAGAGCCTGACACTTAACTGACTGTTCTCCAAACAGGCGCCCCAAAGCTCCTTTCTGACAACCTAAGAGACTGTGATTACCAATATCCTCCAGGTCATCTGTTCAGTCTTTATTTTGAATCTATCATTTCTGATGCCAAGTCTCCTGAGTGGACTGGGAGACACAACCTTCCAAGCTGGCTTTGGTAAAAAGAGGAGATGGCGGAAGTGTGGGGCCTGCAGGGCTCCGTTCAGCCCTGTGATCAGTGAGTCTCCCCAGGAGGCTCACCGGAGGGGCCAGCCCGGCATCGGAGGAGAGAACTTTAACAGGGCCCTCCTAGGCGCCAGTTCGAACACAATGGGGTGCTCTCGTGCAGCACAGAAAAGCCCTTCATGAGCTCAGGGGGCATCAAACACATAAGGGCCCCTGCTGAACTCTGCCCGCGAGACCCCTCAGGAGGGGACAGAAGAACAAAGAAGGCGGCCGACTCAGAGCAAATGTGGGTCTGTCTGGGGTCCCTGGGACTCCAGGCTTCTCATGATTGCAGTTAGCCTTCACAACACCTGGATGTGGCTGACGGTGTAATTCCGTATTTAGAGATGGAGAAACTATGGCTCAGTGAAGAAGATGCAGAGCTGGGATTTGAACCCAGAGACTTTGGTCTCTGCAGCCCACGCTCCTTCCCACGTGTCATACTACCTCCTCCGTGCGCATAATTCCCAGGACCCAAGGGTCTGTAGAAAGTGATGGAGGTACTGAATTGTACTGAATGATCAGGTCAGTGACTAACAGACCAGCGAGAGGAGGGCCTCGTGTGGGGAGCCCACAGGTCCGTCTGCAGCCCCTACCCGCTGACATCCGTAAGCATGAAGAATCAGCTCCTTGCTTTGGCCACACCAGCCCCCAACCCGCATGATACAGCTTGATCTCTCTGGTGACCAGCTCTGGTTGTGAGGTTTGCTGAACCCACTAGGACTGAGGCACCACGGACACTCAGGGAAAACGAATGTGGCCTGCAAGGAAATCTGCTCCAAGCATGGTCCAGACTTGACGGTCTCATTACTTTTCTGTCCTGAATCACAGATGCTGTCTTGGCTTGAAGAAATGCTTCCATCAAACAACAAGATGAAGGAAGGAAATTTGTCCAAATGCCCTGATTTCATGTATTTTTTCCCTTTTCAGAGGTAAGAAAAGAAACTCCGTATGTCCTCTTAAATAGTTGACAGAAGTCTGCTAGAAAAATCGAATGCAAATATGTCTCAGCTCTCATGAAACAGAAGGCTCTCTGGCAATGCCTCTACCACCCGTCAAAATACGTTCCCCACAAACAGACTCCTGTCTCTGACGTGACTTGATGAAAGAGAACCGGAGAAAGAAATGGGAGCGCAAACCTAATAAATTAGCATGAAATAAAATGGAGCTACGAACCATCACAGAGATTGGAGAACGGACCTCTTCGGAATGTTTAGGTTCTTAAATCATCTAGGTTTTGATGGTCAAGGCCATTTATGAAATATTTCCTTTTTTTTTTTTTGAGAAAGAGAGTGAGTGTGTGAGCGAGTGAGGGGGGGCAGAGGGAGAGGGAGGGAGAAAGAGAGAGAATCTTAAAGAGGCTCCATGCCCAGCTCAGAGCCCAACCTGGGGCTCAATCTCACAACCGTGAGATCCTGACCTAAGCCAAAACCAAGAGTCAGATGCGTAACTGACTGAGCCACCCAGGTGCCCCCAGATTTTCTTCCTTAACAGTGATTACAGAAATGAATTTTTGAAAATTTGCTATCTGCACTTTTGTCCCAGAATTAAACACACTGGTCTGTAAGTTTTCCTGGGGTCATTTTCTTGTCCTTCCTGGATGGATTCCTGCTGTTTGATGTTGGCCACCTGAGCAAGGCCACTTCGGGACTGGTGAAGGTGACAGAGGAGGGGTGCTGGACCATCACCTTTGACCCAGCTTGCCCTGGTTGCATCCAGCAGGCGGGACTTCCTTTCTCAGCAGAGGGCATCCATCTCTTTGCTTCCGCATACTCACTGTCTGTTCCTCAGAAACTAGTTCCTGTGCTCTTGGCTCATTCAGTTAAGCGTCTGACTTGTAGTTTCTGCTCAGGTCAAGATCTCATAGTTTGTGAGTTCGAGCCCCGGACCAGGCTCTGCACTGACAGTGCAGAAATGGTTTGGGATTCTCTCTCTCTGTCCCTCCCTCTCTCTGCCCCTCCCTAGCTTGTTCCCTCTCTCTCTTAGCCCCTGATCCTGACTGGAAACATTCCCTCGCTGTTGGCAGTAGCCAGGAACATGCTCACATCTACAGAAGCCCAGTGGGACATGAAACCACCTTCCATGTTCACTGGGGACAAGGGGTGGCACATGGCAGCCTGGGTGATCTGGGTAAATGTAAAGTCCTCCTTGTCACTTCCCTGCTGACACCTTCCCAGGGGCTCCCTATGTCATAGTGGAAGTTCTCTGCATGGCCCTCGGTCACCTTGCCTCACGCCCTCCCCTTTGCCACGTTGCTCTGGCCACCCTGGCTCTTGAAGTGTTCCTTAAACCTGTCCAGGTCCTTTCCAGCATAAGGCTTTGCTTGGGCTCCTCTGCCAGAAAGCCCTTCCTTTCAGGCTTTGCTGGACTTCTTCCTTCTTGCCCCTCAGGTCTCAGTCCAGGGACTCTTGGCCAGAATGGATCTGGAAAGACCTTCTAGGACTCACCTCCTCCCAACTCCCCCCATCGCTGCCCTGCCTAACTTTCTTCTGAGTTCTCATCTCTATTTGACATCTTCCCCTGAACCTGTTTGCATCTCAGCTGGCCCCTCCACCAGAAGGTAAATTCCACGAGGCAGGGAACTTTTCTCTCTGGCCCCCGTGGCATTGCAGCTCTTGGAATAGTTCAACAAGTATTTGTTGAATAAATGGCAAATGATCAGGGATTCAGACTCCAGAGCTTTAATCTTTCTTTACTGTCTCCTGTAAGCACTGTGGGCCTGCAGACCAGACAGACGCATTCAATCACGCACTTACTTGTTTCTGGACCAAATCTGTCTGCTTTTCCAGTGCTGACACCCCATCTGTTTTCTGGACCCCCCCCATTCCCCCGAAACTCTTCTTGTTGGACAGTAAGGTCATTGTTTTCCTACAAGAATAATGCAACCCTTGGTGAGCTGCACGCATCTACCCTTGGCTGCCTGTCCAGTTTTCCGTAGGATAAAGGATGGCAAGTAATTGCTGGGTCATCTGCTCTGCCCACTTTGATTGCTTGGAGCTACCCAGTTACCGGTGTGGCTGACATGGGCCCTTACTATTTTGTGTCTATTAAACTGCCTCTTTCCCTGAAGTCTTACCGACTTTAGTTATTGCTCTATTTAATTGTCCAATTTGTTAGGCAAAGTGGCATTTCGTTATTTCAATGTGCATTTCTGTTGCTTGTCTAAATGAATGATGAACATTGCCCTGTTCATGGCTGTCTTCCCAGAGCCTCACTGTGCACTTGCTGAACGAGAAAGACGAATGTGCAAACCATATGCTAAGTTCTGGGCTGGGTGTTGTATCAAATACAGTTGAAATACAGATGAAGTTGGATATTTTTTTCACATGCTTGTTGGTCATTCATATTCTTGCTCTTCCTTCCTTCCTTCCTTCTTTCCTTCCTTCCTTCCTTCCTTCCTTCCTTCCTTCCTTCCTTCCTTCCTTCCTCCTTCCTTCCTTCTTTTTTTTTTGTGAATTGCCTGCTTATGTGCATTGCTGTTTTATCCACTGGCGTTATGAAGTAATTAATTCTCTGCCCATTATATATTTAAGCCAAATATTCTTCCAGTTATTCCTTTTAATTCTATGGTTTGTGAAAAATCAGCATGTCTTTCCCCTCCAGAATTACTGAGATATAACTGAGACATAATATTGTGTAAATTTAAGGTGCACAGCACAGCTTGATACACTTACATGTTGTGAATGGACTGCCCTAGTAGGGTTAGCTGCTACCTCAAACATCTCATATAATCATCATCTTTTTTTGGTGTGCGGTGAGAACATTTAAGGTTTACGCTCTTAGCAGGTTCAAGTATATAATACAGTACTGTTATCTACAGTCACCATGCTGTATGATTCCCAGAACTTCTTCGTCTTGTAACTGGAAGTCTATACTCTTTGACCAACATTTCCCCCATTCCATCCATCCCACAGGCCCTGGCAACTACCATTCTACTCTTGGGGCTTATGAGTTCAGCGTTTCTAGAGTTCACGTATAAGATCACACAGTATTTGTCTTTCAATGACTTATTTCACTTAGCATAACCCTCTAAAAGTTGTCATAAATCACAAGATTTCCTTATTCCTCATGCTGAAGAATACTCCATTGAACATATATGCCACATTTTCTCTATCCGTTCATCGGTAGATGGATACTTAGATTGTTTTCATATCTTGGCTACTGGATAATGCTGCCATAAACATGGAGCGCAGAAATCTCTTCCAGATCCTGATTTCATTTCCTTTTGATATACAGCCCAAAGTTGGATGACTGGACCATATGGTAGTTGAACCTCCATACTGTTTTTCACAGTCGCTGCACGAATTTACATTCCCGCCAACTGTATACACAAGGGCTCCCGTTTCTCCACATCCTCACCAACACTTGTTTTCTCCTGTCTTTTTGAGGACAGCCATTCTAACAGGTGTGAGGTGATATCTCAATATGGTATCGATTTGCATGTTCCTGATGATTTAGTGATGTTAAGGAATCTTTTTATGCACCTACCTCTTGGTCATTTGTATGTCTTCTTTGGAAAAATATCAGTTGAAGTCCTCTGCCCACTTTTACATTAGGTTGTTTGCTTTTTTCCTCTATTGAATTGTATGAGTTCCTTACATATGTTGGATATCACATAGATGGTTTACAAATATCTTCTCTCACCCTGTAGGTTCCCTTCTCCTTCTGTGGACGGCTCCTTCTGCCATGCGGGAGCTTTTGAGTTTGGCCTAGTTCCACTTATTATTTTGTGGCCTGCGCTTTTGGGGTCATAGTGTCACATCCAAACAGTCATGGCCATGCTAATGTCAAGGAAATTCTTCCCCATGTTTCTTGAGGAGTTTTAGAGCTTCCGTCTTTAATTCATTTCGAGTTAATTCTTGTGAGTCGTGTAAGGTAGGGGACGATTTTCATTCTTCTGCATGAGGTTATCCAGTTTCTCATATTGTTTATTGGAGACTATCCTTTTGCCATTGAGCATTCGCAGTCGAGTATATGAGGGTTTATTTCTGGGCTCCTGATTCTGTTTCGTTGGTCTATGTTTCCGCTCAGGCTAGCACCCTACCATTTCCACATCAAGAAGTGCAGCGCTGCCAGCTTTGTTCTGCTTTCTCAGGACTGCTTTGGCTGTTTGGGGTCTTTTGTCAGTTCATACAAATTTTAGGACTGCTTGTTCTGTTTCTGTGAAAAATGTTATTGGAATTTTGATAAAAGTTTGATAGAGACTGCATTGATTCTATAAATGGATTTTCACAGTATGAACATTTTAACACTATTAATTCTTCCAATCCATGAACATAGGGTATTTTTCCATTTGTTTGCATCTTCAATTTCTTTCATCAAAGTCATAATTTTCAGAGTCCAGATCTTTCACTTAGTTGGTTAAATTGATTCCTAAGCATTTTATTGTTTTTACGCTAATATGAAGGAGATGATTTTATTTCTCACAACTGACTTCTGTATGTTGATTTTATATCCCACAAATCTATTGAATTCATTGGTTAGTGCTAACAGTTTTTTGGTGGAGTGTTTAGGGTTTTCTCTATATAAGATCACATCACCTGCAAACAGTGACAATATTACTTCTTCCTTCCCACATTGGATGAATTTTATTTCTTTGTCCTGCCTGATCATTCTGGATAGACTTCAGGTCCTATATGGAAAAGGAGTGGTATGAGTGAGCACCTTTGTGAAAGCAGGAAAGTTTCTAGTTTTTCACCACTGAAACACCACGTGTTAGCTGTGGGCTTGTCATCTGTCAGGTATGTTCCTTCTATAAACGATTTGTTGAGAATTTTTATCATGAAAGGGTGATGAATTTGGTCAAATGCTTTTCCTGTGTCTACTGAGAGGATCAAGATTTTTATTCCCCATTATATTAATGGAGTATATTATATTTATTGATGTGCATATGTTGAACCACCTTTGCATCCCAGGGATAAATCCCACTTGGTCATGGTGTATGATTCTTTAATGTGTTGTTGAATTCAGTTTGCTAATATTTTGTTGAGAATATTTGCATCTATACTCATCAGGGATATTGGCCTGGAGTTTATAGTGTCCTTATCTGACTATGGTAAAAAGGGAAATCTGGCCTCCTAAAATCAGTTTGGGTGTACTCCCTCCTCTTAAAGTTTTTGCAAGAGTTTAAGAAGGATTGGCATTAATTCTTCTTTAAATGTTTGGTAGAGGAGTGCCTGGGTGGTTCAGACGGTTGAGCGTCTGGCTTTGGCTCAGGTCATGATCTCGCTGTTCGTGGGTTTGAGCCTCGTGTTGGGATCTGTGCTGACAGCTCAGAGCCTGGAGCCTGCTTCAGATTCTGTGTCTCTCTCTCTCTGGCCCTCCCCTGCTCATGCTGTCTCTCTTTCTCTCTCTCAAAAACAAATAAAAAACATTAAAAAAATAAATGTTTGTACATTGACTTTGTACCCTGCAACTTTACTGAATTCATGGGTCAGTTCTAGAAGGCTTCTGGTGGAGTCTGCCAGGTTTTCCATGTAGAGTATCATGTCATCTGAAAAAGTGAAAGTTTGACTTCTTCTTTGCCGATTCTGATGCATTTTACTTCCTTTTGTTGTCTGATCGCTGATGCGAGGACTTCCAGCACTATGGTAAACAACAGTGGTGAGAGTGGACACCCCTGTCGTGTCCCTGATCTCAGGGGGAAAGCTCTCAGTTTTTCCCCATTGAGGATAACATTGGCTGTGGGCTTTTTGTAAATGGCTTTTATGATGTTTAAGTAAGTTCCTTCTATCCTGACTTCCTTGAGGGTTTTTATTAAGAAGAGATGCTGTATTTTGTCAAATGCTTTTTCTGCATCTATCGACAGGATCATATGGTTTTTGTCTTTTCTTTTGTTAATGTGATGGGTCACACTGATGGATTTGTGAATATTGAACCAGCCCTGTAACCCAGGAATGAATCCCACTTGATCTTGATGGATAATTCTTTTTATATGCTGTTGAATTTGATTTGCTAGTAACTTGTTGAGTATTTTTGCATCTGTATTCATTAAGGATATTGGCCTTTAGTTCTCTTTCTTTGTTGGGACTATGTCTGGTTTAGGAATCGAGTGATATTTGCTTTGTAGAATGAGACCAGAAGTTTTCCTTCCATTTCTATTTTTATTTTTTTATTTTTATTTTTTTTTCTTTTGTTTTTCCATTTCTATTTTTAGGAATAACTTGAGAAGGATGGGTATGAGCTTTGCTTTAAATGTCTGGTAGAATTCCCCTGGGAATCCATCCGGCCCTGGGCTCTTATTCATTGGGAGATTTTTGATAACAGATTCGATTTCTTCACTGGTTATGGGTCTGTTCAGATTTTCTATCTCTTCCCGTTTGCATTTTGGTAGTGCATGTGTGTTTAAGTATTTGCCCATTTCTTCTAGATTGTCCAGTGTGTTGGCATATAATTTTTCATAGTAATCTCTGATGATTGCTTATATTTCCAAGGGATCTGTTGTAATAGATTTTCCTTCATGATTTTATCTATTTGAATGTTCTCTCTTTTCTTTCTGAGGAGCCTAGCCAGAGGTTTATCAATTTTGTTTATTTTTTCAAAAAACCAACTTTTGGTTTCATTGATCTGTTCAACTGTTTTTGTGGATCCTATCTTGTTTAATTCTGCTCTGATCTTTATTGTTTCTTTTGCTGGGTTTGGGGTGTTCTTGCTGCTCCTTTTCTGGTTTCCTTAGGTGCTCTGTTAGGTTTTGAGTTTGTGCTTCTCCTAGTTTGTTGAAATAGGCCTGGATTGCAATATACTTTCCTCTTAGGAGTGCCTTTGCTGCATCCCAGAGAATTTGCATTGTTGTATTCTCATTTTCATTTGTCTCCATATATTTTTTAATTTCCTCTCTAATTGCCTGGTTCACCCAATCATTCTTTAGTAGGGTAGTTTTTAACCTCCACATTTTTGGAAGTTTTCTTCCAGACTTCTTCCTGTGGTTGATTTCGAATTTCATAGCATTGTGATCTGAAAGTGTGCATGGTATGATCTCAATTCATTTGTATTTATGGAGGGCTGTTTTATGACCCAGTATGTGATCAATCTTGGAGAATGTGCCATGTGCACTTGAGAAGAAAGTGAATTCCCTAGCGTCAGGATGCAGAGTTCTAAATATAGCTATTAATTCCATCTGCACCAGTGTGTCATTCAGGTCCATTGTTTCTTTAGTGACTTTTTGTCTGTTGAATTCCTATACACCAAAACTGAGGCAACAGAAAGAGAAAGCAAGAAACAGATCCCATTCACAATTGCACAAAAACCCATAAAATACCTAGGAATAAACCTAATCAAACATGTAAAAGACCTGTATGCTGAAAACTATAGAAGACTTATGAAGGAAATTGAAGAAGACACAAAGAAATGGAAAAACATTCCATGCTCATGGATCAGAATAAA